>NW_006408531.1:33480740-33495792 GCF_000296735.1 Chrysochloris asiatica | reverse complement strand
AACAACAACAACAACAACAACAACAAAGATTTACAGCCTCTGAAACCCTGTATAGGGTCGCTATGAGCTGGAGCCAACTCCACACCACACCACCACCACTATCACCATGAAAAATCATGTATACTGTGCTGCTGTTGGGTGGAGTATTCTGAATGAGTTGGTCAAATTGATTGTGTTGTTTAGATCGCATGTATCTTCGTTTAATTTCTATTTGTTTTGTCCTTCATTGAAAGTAGTGTATTAAAAGTCTCCTGCTATTATTGCCAAATTCTTTGTTTCTTTTTTCATTTGTGTTAATGTGTGATTTATGTATGTTGGGGTACTTCTCTTGGGTGCATATTTATTATGGTTATTTCCTTTAGTTGGGTTTATCCTTTTATCATTAAATAATGTCCTATCTTGTCTTTTTTGCTGGTTTACTGAAAAGTCTATTTTATCAGATATTGATATTGTCACTCCTGCTCTTTATTGGTTGACGTTTGCTTGATAAGTTTTTCTATCCTTTAATTTTTAGCATGTATCTTCTTTGTGTCTAAGGTGTGTCTCATGTAAACACTATACTGGATGGGGTCCAGTTTTCTTATTCATTCTGTGTTCTTTGTCCCTTGACAAATGCATTTAATCCTTTTACATTCAGTGTCATTATTGATAGGTATGGCTTCATTGTTGTCATCTTGCTGTGTGTGTAGCTTTTTCTTTTTGCTGTATGTGTGCTTGTGTGTGGTGCTGATTTCTTTGTTCTGCATATTTCTGTGCTGTTATTTTTCATGGATTTTATTTTCATTTCCTTCATTGCTGTTGATTTTGTGTTTATTGAGACTCTGTGATTTTCTTCTTTTTTATTTTATTGAGCAGGTTTATTAATTTTCTTTGTAATGTACTATTGTCATCACCAGTTTCAAACTGTCCTCTCCATGTTGATATCATCTTGACTTCCTGTATACCTGGTAGATCTATAACTACACTTTTTATTCCCTAGTTTTACTTTTTAGTTATAATTGTTTATAAAGTGACATAGAGAAATTTACTTTTCATTAATACACACATATGCACTGTAGTGTAGTAAATAATTTAATACATCTCTTCTAGCCTTAGAATTTGCAATTCCCACCAAATAGCTCTTTTTCTGATGGATTTGGGTAAGAGAGGGTGGGAAAAGATGCTGATAGGATGACATGAGTCAGCTGTGGATGTTAACGGAGTTCATTTTAATTGTAAAAGTTTGTAACTTTATCAAGGGACTCTCACTACTATCAAAATGAGCCAGAAGGAGGTGTGTCCTGTGGATCCTGAAATCCCTGTGAATTGAATCCACGTGACCCAGGAACCAAAAGCTGTGACACAAGAGGAGTGGTAGCAGAACCAAGAGCCAGAACACGAGACAGAGCAGTGGGCTTACCAGTCTATGAAGCCAGTAAAACTGAATGACCTGGGGCCAGAGACTTTGTTGTAGATTGGGATGTCTCCAGGCTAGAACCGAAAGCCTTCAGGTTGACTCTTATGGTGGAGTTGTGTGTCCTGTGGGCATTTATCAGCAGCCCTAAAAGAGTATTGTGACATTGGCCAGACAGAAAAAGAGGCCATGTCCTGTGGACATGGCAGAGGAGAGCCTGTCCTGACTGGAAGGACTGTGCCCTGAGCTTGGCTGACTTGAATTGTAATCTTTTACTTTCCCTGAATACCCCATTCCTGTGATCGTGGTGTCTGAGTTCTGTGTGGTAATTGTAATGAGATATTGAACATTGCAGAGTAGAGAGTACTGTGGAAGGGATGATTTAGTGCTCATTGTTTTGCACATACACACAGATACACACACAAAGGCGTCTCTGGTATAGTAATCGTTTCATTCACAAATATCCAATGAGAGACTACTCTCTGTTCTAGGCAGTATATGGGGGTGGGATAGTTCAGTCAAGTATGTGATATTTTCATGAAGACAGTGTTGTATATCTGAGAGTTATATACCTTGTGTAGAATTCTGATAACTCCCAATTGTGCTTGTATCTGTTTGTAAATAAGCCTTGTTCACCATTTTCAATGCATCTGTATGCACCACAGTGAGCAAGGGAAGCCTCCTAGTGAACACATGGACAAGAAAATATTTTCTACAGTCTCTGAAGGTATTTTTTCACAAACTGATTTAGGGGAATTATTAGTGTATGCTTAGAGATGTTGGAGGGAGATTAGATTTTATAGTAGTAATTGGTGCCTTCACCTAGCTCATATTAAAATGTTTCAGCCAAAAGTAAAAGTATACAAATAGTTGAATTGTTTAATAAAAGGATCTAAAGAGACGTATGTTATAATGTAGTAAATCCAAGTGGCATGCACCCTTTTGGGTGGGACACTGTTTGTACCTGAGATGGTGGTTGTTGTTAAGTGCTGTCTAGTAACTTCTGACTCATAGTGATCGAACTTTTATAGGGTTTCCAAGGAGTGGCAGGTGGGGTTTCCGAGGAGTGGCAGGTGAGCTTGAACCGCCGACCTTGGGGTTCAAACTGACATTGCAGTGCAGCGCATTAACCTGCAGTGCCACACCAGGACTCTGTGCCTGAGGTTAGAAGACCAACAGTTGGGTTCCACCACTTGTTACTTTAGTTTATCACATAAATAACTCTATTAGGATTTATTTATCTTCTTTAAATGGTTAAATAAATACCAGTTTTACCCCATGGGGTGCTATTTGTGAGGACAATTTAAAAACATGAATTCTACAAATGTTGTGTCTGTTTTCACCTCACTCTAAATTTTAATGTTAAAAATGGATGTATTTCATATTTTAAACTATCAGTGTAAATTGGTTTCCTACAGTAGCTGTACTTTAGGATCGGGAACCTAATATATACGATTGTTAAGGGTTTTTTGGGTAGAATTAGGCCTGGGTTTCAGTACTAATGAATCTCAGGTGTTCTAGTGTGCAGTCCAGGAGAGAATTTGTAGTTTGGCAAAATAAAAGTTAACTCTTGCAAAGGTGAGGACTACTATAAATGTTCATGTGGCAATACCTCAGCCTCAGATCAGTGGATTCTATTGGTAAACGGTGCATAGGGCCACTATGAGTTAGAACCAACTCATTGTTTGGTTCTTCTGTGCATAGGATCACTGTGAGTTGGAATCTGGTATCCCACTTTTCAGAGGAGCTTTCTCCAATTTGGAAGAATCTGTCTTCTATTTTGTCCATAAAGAACATGAAAGATCTAGGGCTTAGTAATATTCTGCCAAATTATTTAAGCTGAAGTTTTTAAATCATATATCATGGCTTTTCTCTATTTAAAACTTCCAAGTAAGTCCTCATTTTCTATCATATAGTACAAGCCCATTTCTTTGACCTTTGAGACCTTTTGAGATTTTGGCAGGCTGATATCCCTTTGCTTTGCTGTATTTGAACAATTCTTTACTATACTTTACTATCATTTCTCTTTTGAACTTTCACACCATTTATTTTCCTGTTTTAATCTTGGGAGGGTTTCTTTGAAACACAATTTAATTTCAGATATATTACTTGGAGTTTGAGAGAGGCTTTTCCATTTCTTCTTGACTACTCGGCAGAAGCATGATTCTGTGGAATTGTCATTCAACTTGAACGCAAAGATCTGGGTGTGAATTGTATTCTGTCTTTATGAGCCTGAGATCTTGGGCACATCATTCAAAAAGTTTTACCCTCAGTTTCCTAAACTACAAAACAAAGGGGGGTGTATGAGATCATCTCTAAAATGCATTCTAAAGCCTGTGACTCTTTGTCCAATTAGCATCTTTGGCTCAGGGAATCTGAATTTGAGTCTAAGAGGTGTCGTAGTTATCTAGTACTTCTGACTTAGGCTCAGTTCACCTAAGAAGCACAAGCAGCGAAGTCTCTGTGAATATAAAGAGAAGTTTATGTCAAGGAAAGAATTCTGGTGTGGTGCTGTAGGATACGCCCTGGGCCACAGGTGAGTTTGAATCAAAAGATCAGCAATTCAAACTCACCAACTGCTCATCAGAAATTCTATGTAGGGTTGCTGTGAGTTGGAACTGACTTAATGGCACTTGCCAACAACAAAAATGCCTCATACAGTTGTAAAGGTGAGCAAGTCCCAAGTCCATGGGTCAGACTTTAGGCTGGAGGATTGTGTGATTCATGTAGGTGCAGGACAGATGAACTTAAGATCGGCAAGTCACAGGCATGCAGGTCAGTCAGGTAAGATGACAGACTCTTGATGATCTAAGCCATGGTATTTTCAATAGCGTGTGAAAGTTGTACACTGAATAAGGAAGACCTTAGAGAATTGATGCATTTGATTATGCTGCTTAAGGAGAATCATAAAAGTATCATGGACTGCCAAAATACAAATCTGTGTTGGAAGAAAAAGTTTAGTCTGCATGCACCCTAAAAGCCAGGATGGCGAGACTTAGTCTCTCATATTTTGGATATATTATTAGGAGGGACCAGTCCCTGGAGAATGACATTATGATTGGTAAAGTGGAGGGTCAGTAAAAAAGAGGAAGATCTAGAATGAGATGAATTGTCATAGTGGCAGCAGTAATAGTCTCAAGTATAATAATGATCATGAGAATAGTTATGTTGTGTTGTGCATAGGGTCCCGAAGAGTCAGAACAGATTTAAAGGCACCTAAGAAGGAGCTCTGGTAGCGTAGTGGTTACGAATCTGGCTGCGAACCTCAAGGTCAGCAGTTCGAAACTACCAGCTCCTCCGCGGGAGAAAGATGAGGCTTTCTGCTCCCGTAAAGATTTACAGCCTCGGAAACCCTGTACAGGGTCGCTATGTGTCGGAACCGACTCGACGGCACTTAACAACAACAACAACAAAGAAGGAGCTCTGGTAGCGTAGTGGTTACGAATCGGGCTGCGAACCTTAAGGTCAGCAGTTCGAAACTACCAGCTGCTCCGCAGGAGAAAGATGAGGCTTTCTGCTCCCGTAAAGATTTACAGCCTCAGAAACCCTGTACAGGGTCGCTATGAGTCAGAACTGACTCCAGGGCACACAAGAACAACAGGCTGGTGTGGCAATGTGGGTTAATGTATCAGACTGCAAAGTCATTTAATATTGCAAGGTTGGTGGTTTAAACTCACCAGTTGCTCCTCAGAAACCCTATACAGGGTTGCTATGAGTCGGAATCGACTCAACGGCACTTCACAACAACAACAACAACAGCACTAACAATATGTAGATAAAGGGGTATAGGTAGTCAGCAGAACAGTGGGTGAAGCAAAGTCCATGTTGGCCAACTTTCACATGCACATGAGGCTGTTGAATATACCATGGCTTAATTCAGGCACACTTAGCCTTCACACTTTGCTTATATATTGTTATCGTTGTTGTTAAATGTCTTCAAGTGGGTTCCTACTCATAAGAATCATGTATAGGGTTTCTAAGAAGTGGCTGATGGGTTTGTACTGCCTACCTTGCAGTTAATAGTCTAGTGCTTCTCCTATAGTGCCACACCATGCCTATTTACTGTCATGGAAGACAGTTTGTGTTGGGGCTGTAGGATAAGCACTGTACTGGTCATGGCAAGACGGGTGGCTCAAACCCAATAGTGATTCCTCAGAAACCCTATGAAGAGTTGCTATGAGTGGAAACCAAGTCAACAGCACTTAAGAACAACAACTTAACAAGAGTACATGTGGTGTTCCATGTAAATCTGTGGAATTAGGAGGACAACCCAATTGTGCTGTTATGCAGCAAAATAAACAAAACAAAATCAATCTAACATAATTACCAAAGCCTTAGAAATAGATTACCAGCATTCTGTACCTTGGTATCATTATCATCACATTGAACATTGTCACTGATGTATCCCAAGTAAGTGCCATGATTAATTAATAACCCACATGACTTTAACCTGTGCATCACACAGTATAATAAGTATAGTTATGTGTTTTAATGTGACTGGAGTATTTTTTTCCTTTTGAGCAGTTTTCCACAGAGGTTAATTTTTCCTTAAAATATTGCATGACTTTTGTGTGGCACTGTTGGTTAATGCGGTGGACTGCTGGCATTTTGAACCACAGGGTTGGTGATTCAACTCACCAGTCTCTCCTTGGAAACCCTATACAGGGATGTTATGGGTTGGAACTGACTCGATGGCACTTAACAACAATGACAACAACATTGTGACAGTGGATATTGAGTAATTCTGCTTATGGAAAAATGGATATATGCCTAAGGTTAGTAACATGCAATGCCTTTTTTATATAAAATTCACAAATCTGCCGTAAAAAATTCAATGGTATCTTCACCCTGCAGGCAAGTACTTAGGGGAAAAAAGTTCTGTTTTTGAGTAGGAATTGTTCAGTATTTCTCAAATGAAGTGGCCACAAAGAAGAAGGCAAGTTTAGGAAATTTAATATTAATGAACAAGAAAGTAGAGACTTAGACCTGACACTCCATTCATTTTTTCCATAAACATTTATTACACCATAATGAAATCTTGGGTATTGCATTAATAGAGAAGCATAGAAACAAAGCACCATATTAGAAGCACTAGCCTTTTTAGAAAAATAAGAGAAAAAAAAAAAAAGAAATCTAAGTGGTACTATAGTACTTTGAGTAATGACAGAAGGAAGGGTAGTGTTCAGTAGAGAGAAATCACACTCCTAAAATAATTCATTCATCTAATTTCCAAGGTAACTGCACTTTACCTGTGGAAGAGATTTTAAAGGAGATATATATTTTTTCTCTTATTTTCCTTTAGAACAAGAGAAGGAGCTTAAGAAAAATTAATTTCAAAGACGGGAATTATTGCTTCTTTCAAAGAAAAATTAGAATATACTTTGCCATTACTGTTTAGGCTTTACAGAATCCATCATTTCTAAAGATACTGATTCTGACAGTGCCTCTCTGCAACACAGGACATAATGCAGAGCAATCAAAAGGCATTTTAATTTTTAAAATGCTCTCATCTGTTTTCCCCTTGCCTTTCGCAGCTTATGCAATTTTAGAACATATGCCACATGCCAAGTTGTCTGACTTTATCTTCTTTGTAGAGGGATGGTGTCACCACAGCAATGTTTGGCTGTTGTCTGGAAATAGAGACTTTCCATTGAACAAATTTATTATAGATATTAGAATATCAGCAGCAATTATCTTTATCAGTTCACAGTAATTGCTCACTTGATTAAGGACTTTGTATATGCGAGGCACTGTGCCACCTGGTTTACATACGTTCTCACATTTTATCTTCAGAGCAACTTGACAGTGCAGTAGTCAAGATCCACCTTTTACAGATGAGTAAAAGTGAGGCTTAGTCCCTGAGGGAGCAAATGGTTAAGCTCGCCATTCCTAACCAAAAGGAAAGTGGTTTAGACTTAACCCCAGAGGCATTACCAAAGAAAGGCTTTGGTATCTCCTTTAGAAAAGTCACAGATAGGAAAACCCTGTGGATCCCAGTTGTCTGCAACATGGGTTCATTATAAATCAAACTGACTGGATGACAACTGATTTTTTTAAAAAAATTCTTAGGAGTCCCTGGTGCCCAAATGGTTAAGGGCTTATCTATTAGATGTGAGTTTGGAAAATAGCTTGGCTATATAGCCTGAAAGGTCAAATAAAAATCAAACCATCAAGTGAATCCAACTTACAACTTTGAACACTTGAAGAAGTTTTACTTTGCACACAAAGGGTCATTATGAGTTGGAATGAACTTGATGGTAATTAACAACATCAATATTCTTTGGTAAACTTGTTTGAGGTGAAGGTGACCTTACTTGTAACCAGGTGAAGGTTCCAGGTCTGGATGCGGCTCTCCATCTTCTGGAAAAAGTGTGTGAATTTTTTCTCAATGGAATAATATCAAAAGATTATTAAACCATATTATCTCGTCGGGGCTTTCCTTGAAGGGCCCTGAACACTGAGGTGAACCTAAAAGTATCCTGGATCTTAAAGGCCTTTGCTTGGCTAGTCCAGTAGCTGTTGTCTTTTCCTCCTGGTCTACACCTGTCTCTGGAATGGGAGCAGTCTTGGAACAATATTGACAAATTTGCTGTCTTTGGAGCAGTATTTATGCATTTGCTTTGTCCAGAATAACATTGTAGCCTAATACCAAAGTCAATTAAATAGAGGTGGTTGATAGCGACCTTTTGTAGGGTTTTGAGAAGCAGCTGGTGAGTTTGAGCTGCTGATCTTGAGGTTAGTAGTACATGGTGTTCCTACAGCACCACATCAGGACTATAAGTCAGTTAATTCAACCTTTTAGTCTTTTAATGTATTTTTCTAATTTCATCTCATTTCTAATTTTTATAAATTGCAATTTTGTGAACCCATACTGCTCTTTTATCACAATACATATGGCTGAGACAAAATCAGTGAAACATATTTCTGTGTCTGACTTTAGAAAGTGTTTGGCACATCAGAAATACTGCCAAGGTAACATCATATTTCTTACTAATTTTGGAGGCTAACTTAGACAGCAAACACCTAAAATTGTGAATGTCATTTAAGACTTTGGCAATTTCAGATTTACACAGAAGTAATATGTGTAATGGGTGCTCTGGTATCATAGTGGTTACGAATCGGGTTGCAAACCTTAAGGTCAGCAGTTTGAAACTACCAGCCGCTCCACGGGAGAAAGATGAGGCTTTCTGCTTCCGTAAAGATTTGCAGCCTCAGAAACCCTGTTCAGGGTTGCTATGGGTAGGAACTGACTCTACAGTGCTTAACAACAACAATATGTGTAAAAAAGTAATAAAAGTAAAATGACCAGTAATATCCATTATTGATTCCTTGTGTTTAGGTGTCCCCTCAGTTGCTGCACTGCTGTGTCTGCCCCCCATTCTTTTTGTCAGGCTACCATAAATGGTGAAGTTTTAACAAATTGTTTCTGTGGAGGAGCTGGTGGGTTTGAACCACTGACCTTGTGGTTAGCAGTCCAGTGCTTATCCTATAGTATCACACCAATACCTTTGCTGTTGCTGCTGCTGTGTGCCTTCACTGACTCATAGTGACCCTGTGTAGGATTTCCAAGGCTATAAATCTTTACCGGAGTAGAAAGCTTCATCCTTCTCCCATGGAGCAGCTGGTGGATTTGAACTGCTGACCTTGTGGTTAGCAGCCCACCATGTAACCCACTATGCTACCAGGGACTAGAACCCCTAGTCATGGTTATTTCAGTTTTCCCTACAACCACCTCATGTACTGCATATGCTATGTCTGAGGGTGCTAGAAGTGAGAAAGATAAGCTGATGTTTTTGCATTATGGAGGCAGTTCCTGACTGACAAGCCTATTTGTGTACCCAGTACATAAATATTGCCTGAATGTCTAAGTTCACATGGATTCACTATAGAAAACATGCAAATTACCCGAGAATTAATTGCATTGCTTACACTTCTGGGGAAAACTATTAAAATGATAGCTATGTTTTGAGGAATGTTGGGTTGACCTTATTAGTTGTTCCCTGCAGGGTGTAAATACTTTTTAGCAATTATCAGGTTTATGTCATTTTGAAATTTTATAATGAAGCATATTGTACCCTCTCACAATAGAGTTCAAAACTTTATAGTTTCTAATGACCCAAAATTTAAAGACAGCAGATTGGAAATAACTATTAAAATGTTTCTTACATCTTTGATGTCTTTTAGATTTCTTACTTTTTCACTTATCATAATGAAGTGTCAAATTTATATAGTCTGTTTTTATCTCAAACTTTGAAATAAAATCCTCCCCCCGCCTCAAGACATGTAAGACTAATGACTGTGTGAAAATGAGCTGGTAGTCTAATCATTTTCCTGAAAATTTCGTGATCCTCTAGACTCACCAATGTTAGAAAATATTGTTAGATTTAGGTACAGTCTCAGAATAAATGTTGACTTTTATCGTATGTGTTTTAACCCTCAATCTCAAAGTACCTGTAAATCTAAATGTGTGGTTATCTGGTTTCATTTATTCATGCTTTGTTGTTGTTAAACGTTGTCAACTCAATTCCAACTCTATTGACCCTGTATAGTGTTTCTGAGGAATCCTGGTGTGGCGCTGTGAGTTATTGCACCAGGCTACAAAGCCATTTGAACTGCAACGTCAGTGATTCAAGCTCACCAGCTGCTCTTCAGAAATCCTATACAGGGTCGCTATGGGTCAGAACAGACTCGATGGCACTTAACAACAACACGTGTTTCTGAGGAGCGGCAGGTAGGTTTGAAGTGCTGACCTTGTGGTTCAAATCAATCTTGTAGTCCAGTGTTTATCCTACAGTGCCACACCAAAACTCCATTCCTGCTTTAGTGAATCATAATTAGTAATATGGCCTTTGAAATTATCATTTGATTCCTGAAAATTATTAAAGGTAGCAATTGCCAAATTTTTTTTTTTTTCCTGAGATTTACTCTATGTTGTAGTGTTTGTAAGAACTTCAGCAGCTCTTAGGGAATAAAAAGTGCTTATAAACGGAATGTTGCCACAGGGTGCCTGACTTATAAATGAGAGCGCAGCACAAACCATTTAAGGAGAAATTCGTAATGGACTGAAAGAAGGCAGTTTCTCAGCAGGTGTTGTGTTGGCTACCTGTATTCCTGTTAGAGGGAGTGTTGGGTAAGCACACAGATTTAAGGCTTTACTACTGACTATAAAAGGAGCTGGGCTGCTAACTACAAGGTCAGTAGTTCAAATCTACCATTTGCTTCTGGGGAGAAAGATGAGGCTTTCTGCCTTGGAACTCCTACACAGATTCACTGTGAATTAGAACTGACTTGATGGCATACGATTACCACCACTGATTTCTAAAATGTCTTGGTAGCATAGTGGATTATGAGTTGGACTGCTAATCATGAAGTCAGCAGTTTGAATCTACCAACTGGTCCTTGGGAGAATAAAGAGGCTTTCTGCTTTCATAAAGATTTATTTTATTATGCCATTGAGTCACTTCCACCTTATAGCAACCCTACATAGGGTTTCCAAGTAGTGGCTGGTGGGTTTGAACCACCGACCTTATGGTTTAAACCCATTGTGTTATGGTCCAATGGTTATCCTACAGTGCCACACCAGGGCAGCCTCGGAAACCCTACACAGGGTTGCTATGAGTCTGGCACTATGGCACGCCGTCACCAGTACCACCGAGCCTCCACAGCTGGAACTTGGGAGTCTAAATTGTAATACCAGGTAATTGTGCAAACTCAAGTTTGAGACTTCTTGGTATTATTCAATCCCTTCTTCCTTCAGTTGTCTTGAGTTTTGTCACATTGTCAGTGTAAATCGCGTAGTGGATTACAAGGTGGGCTGCTAACCACAAGTCACTAGTCTGAATCTCCCAGCCTCTCTGTGGGAGAAAGATGAGGCTTTTTGCTCCTGTAAACATTTACGTCCTCTGGAGCCCTATATTCTTGTTGTTAAGCACCGTCTAGTCAGTTCTGACCCATAGAGACCCTGTACAGGTTTCCGAGGCACGGCTGATGGGCTTGAACCACTGACCTTACAGTTCAAACCGACTTTTGTGTCCAGTGCATTAACACACAGTGCTACACCAGGTTGCTATGAGATGGAACCGACTCTACAGCACATAAACACCGTCATCACCAAAGCAAAAAAAATGGACTCGCTGGGTTTCCTTTTTGAGCATAGAAAGAGATTTAAGTTTAATTCTTTCTAATCACTTTACTTTTCCTAGTTGAAGTATAATATTCTTAGACTTTTCTTTTTTGTTAGGGGTGGGGGTGGACTGTTTTAAAATTCTAAGAAAGTTCTGGAACCTCTATCCAGAAAAATGCCTATCACATTTTTAAATACATTTTCAGGGGACGCCTGGAACTTATCATGGTCCCTAAAATAAGTATCTGTATATCAGCTACTGGAGTCTTGGTGTGGCACTGTGGGTTAATGCACTAGACTGCAAAGCCATTTGAACTGCAAGGTCGGCGGTTCAAGCTCACCGGCTGCTCCTTGGAAACCCTATACAGGGTCGCTATGGGTCGGAATCGATTTGACAGCACTCAACAACAATACCAGCTACTGCCTATAAAGGAGTATTCACTATGAGTCGAATTCACTATGAGTCGAATTCACTATGAGTCGAATTCACTATGAGTCGAATTCACTATGCGTCGAATTGACTCAACAACACTTAACAACAACAACATACTAGTATGATTTAACAATTAATATAAAACAGGCTTGTGATTTAGATCAATTTTGTTGTTGTTATTGTTTGTGTGTTTTTTGAGATGGGAAAAAGGGGTCCAGAAATCAGGATTAAACATGAGCCACTTATTGGCTGAAGTCTTGTGACCAAAGTCTTGAGGAATTTTGGAAGCCTGTGCCCCTCCTTGTGTGGGCAATTAGAAAAATGTGCAGGACATGCTCAGAGCACAGTACTGAGCGGCTGCATTCTGTGACATGCCATTAAGGAAGACCACCCATAAAAATTCTGTATTTGTTCTTCCTTGTGAGATAATTTATAGGTCAGACTGGTTTACCCAGTGTCCTAGGCATACTTTTAAAACACAAACCTTCTGCTGGAGAAGAGGAGATATCAGCCACTGGGAGGTGTTTGAACTAGGGTCCCAGAGAATCATGCTTGCATGACATTGCAGAATAAATTTTGTCTGCCCCTACCGGGGGCCTTTGCTATCAAATCCTTCTTAAAGAAAAGCTATGCACGAACCCAGTTATCATGGCTCCTCCTAGCTGGGCCACTTCCCATACCTCCACCCCACTGTCTTTATGAATAAACAGGTATTTTCCCTATCCAAAAGTTGTAAATTCTAGCAAAGTCTTTGTTCTGTGATACAGGAGATGACCATCTCGTTTCCACATGCAAGCTTCATTTCCTATAGTAAAACTTTGCTCATATGGAGACCTCACCTGACTATTCTTAATCAGTAGAAGGTGAAAGCCTTCTCTAGAAGGGCAGAGGTGCAACTAGCATTCCCAGTAACTGTTAGGCAGTGTGACACTCCTAGGTATGTATTATTACTTGTTAGTTTATAATGGTTATTAACGAGCTACAATCATGCAAGCCTGTAATTAGGAACTTTTAAAAATGCTATATATTCTGGCTGATAGTCTATAATAGTACAAAGATGTAAATATGTATTTATGTTATTTAAAGTTTACATTTACTGAATGAAAAGCCAAACTAAATCAATTGCCATTCAGTTGAGTCTGACTCATAGCAACCCTATGTAGGGTTTCTGAAGCTCTAAATCTTTATGTCCTGGTGTGGCGCTGTGGGCTGATACACCAGACTGTGAAGTCAGTTTGAACTGCAAGGTCAGTGGTTCAAGCTCACCAGCTACTCCTCGGAAACCCTATACATGGTTACTATTGGTCAGAATTGACTTGATGGCACTTAACAACAACAAAAATCTTTATGGGAACAGATAGTCTCATATTTCTCCCACAGAGCAGCTGGTGGATTTGAACTGCCAACCTTGCAGTTAGTAGCTCAATGCCTAATCCACAGTTTAACTGGACAATTAAAATTTCAAAAATTTATTATTTGTTTTTAATTTTAGAAGACTAATAAGCACAGAGTGGAGTCCTGGTCTGAAACCCTATACAGAGTCAGAACTGACGTGACAGAACGTAACAGCAAGGAGCACAGCTATCTATTATCACCCTTTTGCAGATTCAGTGTGCTAATAAAGGCCCTCTTAAATGATTGAGTTCTTAGGAAAAATGTCTACACACATTGAAGCAAAGTGCTATCCGTTATATTCATGAAGCACACTGTAGGCCATAAGATCAGACTTGTGCTTCGTAATTTCATTTAACCTCTACACAGTGTAGTCAGCTGTCCTGTATGTCAGCACAATTGTATTGAAGAGTGAAAATGACACACATTATTGGTCTGACAAGACTAACCTGCAAAACAAGACGTATCAGATTTATCTGAGAACTTGAAAAGATAATGTGAACTTGTTTTTTTTCTTCTAGAGTAAAACAGAAAAGCATTCACTCATAGGAAAATGAGATGTAAATATAAATACATTAAAGGTCCTTTAGGAGGAAAAATGGGTAATCTGCTTCCTTAAAGATTAATAGTCTAGGAAATCTTTTCAAACCCAAAGTCAAATTTATTGCCAAATCCAGTTGGTTTTGAGTCTTAGTGGCCCTATAGGACATTGTAGATCTGCCCCACAGGGTTTCCCAGGTTGTAAATCTTCACTGACTCTGACTATCACATTTCCCCCCAGAGTGGCTGGTGGGTTTGAATCTTCAATCTTTTGGTTAGCACCTGATCACTTTAATCACTGTGTAAACCAGGCATCTTAGGAAACCCTATAAGACTGCTCTGCTGTGTAATTTAAGGAGCTCTGATAGCGTAGTGGTTATGAATTAGGCTGTGAACCTCAAGGTCAACGTTCCGAAACTATCAGCTGTTCTGCGGGAGAAAGATAAGGCTTTCTGCTCCTGTAAAGATTTACAGCCTCGGAAACCCTGTACAGGGTTGCTATGAGTCGGAACTGACTCCATGGCACATTACCACCACCACTGTGTAATATGGAGTCTAGGAGTTGGAATCAACTTGGTAGCACATAGGAGTAACGAGCAACAAGGAGTCTATGGTGGTTTAAATATTTAAGTGCTTGACTTTGTAATGTTAACTTTAAAATTTTCTAAACATGTATTACAGATGAGGCTTCAGTAACCAAGAATATCTGCCCAAATATATTTGTACATTTAAGAGAGTAATTACATGTAGTCATAGAAGAATACAGACTAGGTTCATTTGACTCCTAAAAAAGTATTGCTTTAGAGCTATGTAAGGAGTTCTAATGACCAGTCGCTGGAAAAGGATAGGTAAGGTGGAGGGTCAGAAAAAAAGAGGAAGAGGAAGACTCCCAATGAGTTGGATTGGCCAAGTGGCAGAATCGATGGACTCAAGCATGGCAACAGTAGTGAGGTTGGCCCAGGATCGTGCAGTGTTTCCTTCGGCTGTGCATTAGGTCACTATGAGTTGATACTGACTCAATGGCACCTAACAACAACAACAATGGAATCCTGATGTGGCCCTGTGGGTTAATGCGCCAGACTGCAAAGCTGTTTGAATTGCAAGGTCGGCGGTTCAAGCTCACCAGCTGCTCCTCAGGAATCCTATACAGGGTCGCTATGGATCGGAATCT
>NW_006408531.1:33478990-33480640 GCF_000296735.1 Chrysochloris asiatica | reverse complement strand
TTTTTTGTTTGTGTGTTTTTAAAAAAAAATCTAAAGTGGATAAAGAGAAATACTTTTAACTGATGGTATATGGAGGGGATTATAATCAATATAATGAAACAAGTTGTTTGAATTGTTGAATGTGAAACTGATGATGTGCCCTGTAAACTTTCACTCAATCCACAATAAAAACTTTAAATTCAAAAAAATAAATAAAATGTTTGTGTGAGATGGGTTCTGAAGCTACTCATAGAAGAGCATAAGCAGAAATATTTGGACATCTTCAAACAAAATTTGGACTGATACTTGAATGAAGGTAAAACATTTCTTTAAAAAAATCGTTACTGGTGATGAGACATGGATGCATCACTACGAACCTGAGAGTATATGGCAGAGTATGGAATGGAATCATCCTTAATTGCTGACCAAGAGAAAGTTAAAAAGTCAAGCATCAGCTGGAAAATTGATGCGTACAGTTTTCTGGTATTCTCAGAGGCCTGTACTGTAAAACTACCAAGAAAAATTTCAACAGTCAACAGTGCTCATTATAGTGAGATGCTCACTGAAGAGCTGAAGCCTAAACTTTGGATTAAACTCAGAGGACTGCTATCCAAGGCTATTATGGTCTTGGATGACAATACACATCTGTACACCTCTGCCCACACCTTGATATTCTGCAAAAACTTATGTAAAGCAAATTCCGTATTGTATTGATCTTCCTCCATTTGACTTTCATCTGTCTAGTCCCCTGAAAGCAACCCTTCGATGATGAAGATTCACCTCTGATGAAGAAGTGAATATTAAAAGTACAATGGACTTCCAAATAAATCAGTGTTGGAAGAAGTACATCCATAATGCTCCTTAGAAGGCAGGAGCCTTTGCTTGGTAAAGTGGAGGGTCAGTGATTAACAGGAAGACTCCAAATGAGATGGATTGGCACAGTGACAGCAGCAACAGGCTCAAGTGTAACAACAATTTGAGGATGGTGTGGGACTTGGCAGTGTTTTCTTCTGTTGCTCATAGAGTTACTATTAGTTGGATCCAATTCAACTGCACCTAACAACAAAATCATGAAAATGAATCCACATACTCAGCATTAAAAAACAAAACTCAAACATGTTGCCTTCACGTCAGTTTCAACTCATGAAGATGGGTTGGAACCATCAACAATTAGGTTAGTAGTTAAGTGTTAACTGTTTTCACCACTCAGTAACCCTATAGATATTGGTGATGGTGGTGGTTGTGTGCTTCGGAGTCAGTTCTGACTCATTGCAACCCTGTATAAAGTTTCTGAGGCTGTAAATCTTTACAGAAGCAGAGAGCCTCATCTTTCTCCTGCAGAACAGCTGGTAGTCTCAAACTGCTGACCTTGAGGTTAACAGCCTGACTGGTAACCCCTAAGCTACCAGAGCTACTTATAAACACTATAGAAATGCAATAAATTAAAATAAATGTTAGGAATGACTGTTGTTATGAGGGAATCAAAAGTTGTTAAAGATTATTTATTTGATGCCATTACCAGTTAATAAGTGCTCCATATTATTAACCAGCTGTATGTGAACATATTCTACTCTTTCCAATGTATGTAGATGTTACTTTTCTAAATATTATCAAGAAAGAAATGATCCAAAGTTCTTTTTAAAACTCTTGTTTTATCACCAAACTTGCAGA
>NW_006408531.1:33477590-33478890 GCF_000296735.1 Chrysochloris asiatica | reverse complement strand
AAATTTCTTGGCAGAGATTCGTGAGTGCCTCCTGTGCTGCCTCACTTTCTTGAAAGATTTCAATTTTTATTCCATCAATTCCTGGTGTCTTATTCTTTGCCAATTCCTTCAATGTACCGTGGACTTCCTCCTTCAGTATTATTGGCTCTTGATCATATGCTACCTCTTGAAATGGTTGAATATTAACCAATTCCTTTTGGTACAGTGACTCTGTGTATTCCTTCCATCTTCTCTTGATGATTCATGCATCGTTCAATAATTTTCCCAAAGAATCTTTCAATAATGAAAGTCAAGGCTTGAATTTTTTTTCAGTTCCCCCAGCTTGAGAAATGCTGAGCGTGTTCTTCCTTTTTGGTTTTCTTACTGCAGATCTTTGCACATTTTGTTGTAATATTTGGCTTTATCTTCTCGAGCTGATCTTTGAAATTTTCTGTTCAGCTCTTGTACCTCTTCATTTCTTCCATTTGCTTTGGCATCTCTACGTTGGAGAGCAAGTCTCAATGTCTCTTCCTACATCTGTTTAAACCTTTTCCTTCTTTCTTGCCTTCTCAATGACTTTTTGTTTTCTCCCTGTATGATGTTCTTGATGTCATCCCACAACTCTTCTAGTCTTTGGTCTTTAGTGTTAAATGTATCAAATCTGTCATTCAAATGATCCCTAAATTCAGGTGGGATATATTCAAGGTCATATTTTGGCTCTTATGGGCTTGTTTTCATTTTCTTTAGCTTCAGTTTGAATTTGCATATGAGTAATTGATGGTCTGTTCCACAGTCTGCCCCTGGCCTTGTTTTCACTGATGATTTCCATTGTCTTTTTCTGCAGATGCAGTCAATTTGCTTTCTCTGTATTCCATCTGGTGAGGTCCATGTTATAGCCGTCTCTTTTGCTGTCTAAAGAAGGTATTTGAAATGAACATATCATTGGTTTTGCAGAATTCTATCATGCATTATCCAACATTATTTCTATCACTAAGGCCATATTTTCCAACTACTGATTCTTCCTCTTTGCTCCCAACCTTTGCATTCCCATCACCTGTAACGATCAATACATATTGATTGCATGTTTGATCAATTTCAGATTGAAGAAGTTGGTAGAATTATTCTATTTTATCCTCACTGGCTTTAGTGGTTGGTGCGTAAATTTGAGTAATGGTGGTATTAACTGGGATTCCCTGTTTGTTGTTGTTATGTACCATGGAGTCTGTACCTACTCATAGCTACCCTGTACAAAGTTTCCAAGGCTGTGAATCTTACGGGAGCAGAAAACCTCATCTTTCTCCTGTGGAACAGCTGGTAGTTT
>NW_006408531.1:33465023-33469955 GCF_000296735.1 Chrysochloris asiatica | reverse complement strand
TATACTTATGATGTAGTAGCTCAAAATACCAACAGAGACGGAAGGAATCTTCATATCAAGTATCAACCCTATGCCCTCTGTATGCAGGGTTGATAGGGACTAGGGACGGTCAACTTAGACATTGGCTATCTGAAATGAGGCGGCGATAAAGGTATGATGTCACTGGCTTACAAGTTTTCAAGAGGCAGTTTAGTTTAAGAGTGTGTGGGGAAAAGTAGAGTCCTCACTGAATGGTTTTCATCTTGTCTGGATGGGTCTAGTGAAAAGAGATTGGGATAAGATTCTTAAGATTCGATTATAAGTAACTGTTGTCATGACTAACTACAACTGTCACAACTGTAAAAGTAGATGTTTTGTAACAGAAAGGGCATATTATTTAATGTTTCAGTCCAGGAATAGAGGACCCTAGGACCACCAAAGGAAATGAGCACAATTGGAATGTGGAACCCTATCCAGAGAAGCAGCAACACCAGAGATGGAGGCAGAGATGGGGATATGAAGAGAGGGAGCAGCTGAGCACTCTAGTTTCATGGAAAGAGAGGGACTGAGTGCTGGCTGCCATGAGGCAGGCTTACATTATGTGCCAAGTGGTTGTTTAAATAATTATATATTCCTGAGTGTTTTTGTGTACCCCCCCCCCCACAAAGAAAAAAGAAACCAAGGGAATGGAAGCAAATACTGTTGAATGATGATGCACAGAGATTGGAATCATTGCAATGAAATGATGAGCGTAAAACCGATGTTCTACTATGTAAATTATCACTCAATTCATAATAAAAACTTAAAAAAAAAGTGTTCAATAGAACCTGATTAGTTTTTTTTTTTTTTTTAAATCAGGCATTCTTCAGAAAGTTCAACTTATTTCTTCTCATTTGTAAAATTTTAGTTTTGGTTATTGCTATTTAATTTTCCCCATTTAAATCTGTGATTTACAGAAGGTTTTGCTGAGTAGTCAAAGTTTGAATGGTATCGTGGAGCCAATGTTTTTAAAAAGGAATGTACCTCTAATTTTATAAGCAAATAAATGACAATTTAACATTTAAAAAAATGGTAAAAATGTCAAATCATATGTCCTATATATTTTACCACAATAAAAAAGCATTAAATTAAAAAAAATTAAAACAACTCGTGGTTTATTTTTATTAGTTGTCTGTGTACATAACACAAATCATGCAATTATTTAAACTTTTTTGCAATGTTATAAAAAAATTGCTTCCGTACATATATGAGTAGCATGCTTTTATTTATGCCTCTTCATTTTTCAACTTTAGGTATTGTCTATGAATTTCTCATGATACAAAATCTCCTTCCTTTAATCATAAATGGATATTTCCAATCCCATGTTAATAATACAGCATAATTCTGCTAAAATCAGTATTCACTGGGAGTGTTATTGTAACTATATAAACACTTTTCATAGTGGTACCATGAATAGTTTTCCTTTCTCCTTTGTTTTTTCTTACCTTGTTTTACTGTCTTTTTCAGTTGTTTTACATTTATTTGTTTCATTCATTTCATTCATGTTACCACCAAGTTTTCCCTCAGAAATATACATTTTATTACAATATAATTCAGCAAACCAGCTATTCTGTCAGTTTATTTAATTATTGGAGATACTTTGCTAGAGTGTTGTAACCAGCCAAGGTCTGGCCTGACTAGTCTTAGCTTAGTTCAAGTCAACTTCTTTGGCCATCGCCTCTGAAGATCGTCTTTAACTCTCTCTCTCCAGTTGGGACTTCTATTTGGTATTTTACTTTTCCTTCTCTTTTCTTGTTTTAATGGCGTATTTAGCAAAAGCTTTCTTTAGGAAGAGTGCACAGGAGATCAATGTTGGCAGTTTTCATTCTTGGATATCTTTTCTGCCTCACAATTAATGGTTTACTTAGCTATAGAATTCTAGTATGGAAGTACTTTTGTATGGAACCCATTTTTGGTTTCTATAGTTTTTTTTTTATTTCCTATACATGAGATTATACAGTACTTACTCTTTTTTGACTGATGTGTTTGCTCAACATGCCATTTTTAAGGTTCATCTATGTTGTGACATGCATTATGACTTTATTTCTGAGTAATATTTTACTATATGTTTGTACCATAGTTGAAAGACATTTTGGTTGTTTCCACCTTTTAGCTAATCTGAAAAGTGATGCAATGAACATTTATATACAAATTTATGGTTTTGATTCTTCTTTCAGTTCTTCTAGGAATGTACCTAGGATTAGGCTCGCTGGGTCATATGTTTGTTCTGTGTTATTGTGTGCAAATACCACTTAGTCTTTACAATAAGTGTAAGAGGATTTAGCCAGAAAAAATAAAGTAAAAGGGTGCATCTGAAGGCAGGATGATTGTTATTGTTAAGTGCCTTGAAGTCATTTCTAACTCATGACCCTGTTAGGGTTTCTGAGGAGCAGCTGATGGACATTGTAGTCTGCCGTCCAATGCTGGTCATCATACAACGTCACACCAAGAGTCAGCAGCCCACATAAATGCGAACTAATGACTCCACCTCTGAGAAAGGGAGATATAGTCCAGGGAGCAAACAAATTATAATATAGAAGCTTGATTGGATAGTCTTTGGTTGAGGTCCCAAGGAGGATGTTTAGAGGTAGGGCATGGGCTTCTATTGGATAATTGAGTATAGAAGCTTATGTGATTGATTTCAGAAACTAATTACAAAGATTTTCAGACATTGCCAACATATTCTTTAAGGGGAATCAAAAAAGCATCATTGATGCATGTTAAAATGAAATCTCTCAGGAATTTACTAAAAAACATCTTGGTACCACAACTTCATTTCCCTGAAACAATTTATTGAACAAAAACCCTTTCAGTTGTCTGGGAAACCTTAGATAATGCTAGTTTCAAGACCCTTTCAAGCAATTTTATTCATAATATCTTTATCATGAAAAAATATCTCTTGAGTCCTCTTTACACAAAAAACAGCTCTGTCAAGATTCCCTTCTTTAGAGTGTATTTCCTTCACATCATTTTTTGAACATGTTAGAGATACAACTTATGAGTTCTTTGGTTTCCATAAATTAACATGGACAGAGAACATGAGCTTGTTTTCATTTAAGTAATTTTTTGGTCAAAAAGCCTTTATGAATTTCTCCTTTACAATGTTTAGATTTTTGAGAAATTGCTGAACTTTCCCAAGGCAGTTGTAACATTTTCAATTCACAACAATAGATAGGTTTCCTGTTTCTCCACAACCTGGCCAGCACAGATTATTTGTTCTTTTTAAATAATTTCCATTAAAAACAAATATCATTACAATTCTAATGGCACGAGGTGCTATCTCATTGAGGTTTTGATTTGTAAGTTCCTGATGACTAATGAAGGAACCTCAGTTGTGTGGTAGTTAAAGCACATGACTGCTGTGGGAAAAAAAAGTCAGTGGTTTAAATCTACATGCTGCTCTCTAGAAAAAACATAAGGGGACCTCAAAAAGTTTGTGGAAAAATTCCATTTGAATAGAACAAGAAGCCTGTCCATAGACTAAGCAGAAGTCATGAGAATAAAACAAGTATTGTTTACAATCAGGAAAGGTATGTTTCAGGGTAATAACCTTTCACGATACTGATTTAATTTGTATGCTGATGGTATCATCTGAGACATTGCACTATATGAATAAGAACCTTGCATCAAATTTGGAGGCCGACTTATTAGCAACCTGTGATGTGTAGGTGACAAACATTCCTTACTGAAAGCAAAGAGGAATTGAAGTACTAATGGAGATCAGATAGTCTTCACTATGAATGTTGTTGTTTGTTGCTCTTGATTTGGTTCTGACTCATACTGACCTAAGGAAAACAGAATGAAATACTGCCCAGTCTTCCACCAGGCTCACAATTTTTATGCTTGAATCTATGGTTGCCGTCACTGTGTCAGCCCTTCTTATTGAGGATTTTCCTCTTAATTTGCTGATGTCTACTTTACCGTGTATGATGTCTTCCAGGTACTGGTCCTTCCTGGCTACATATCCATATATAAGAGACAAAGTCTCTGCACCCTCCATATTGAGAAACATTGTAGATGTACTTCTTCCAAGATATATTTGTTTGTTTTTCTGGCAGTCCATAATGTTTTCAGTATTTTCACAAACACCATAATTCAGATGCATTTAGCCTTCTACTATAGTCCTTATTCATTTTCAACTTTCACATGATATTGTTGTTGTTAGGTGCCATCAAGTAAGCACCGACTCGTAGTGACCTTATGCACAGCAGAAAGAAATGCTGCCCGATCCTGGGCCAACCTCACTACTGTTGCCACGCTTGAGTCCATCGATGCTACCACTTGGCCAATCCATCTTGTTGGGGGTCTTCTTTTTCTCTGACCCTCCACCTTACCAAACATGATATCCTTCTCCAGTGACTGGTCCCTCCTGACAATATGTACAAAGTTTAAGAGACAATGTTTGGCCATCTTGGCCTCCAAGGAGAACTGTGGCTGCACTTCATCAGACACAGATCTATTGGTTCTTTTGGCAGCCCATGGCACTTTCAATATTCTCCTCCAACACCATATTTCAAAAGCATCAATTCATCTACGGTCTTCCTTATTCACTATCCAGCTTTCGCATGCATATGAGGTTATTGAAAATACCATGGCTTGGGTCAGACGCACCTTTGTCCTCAAGCTGACATATTGCTCTTCAACACTGCAATACATCATCTGATTTCTTAACGACTGCTTCCGTGAATGTTGATAGTTTATCCAAGAATGAATTCGTTGACACCTTCAAGGTAAGAATGTTGTGTATTGGTCCAGTGGTGAGGATTTTTGCTTTCTTTATATTGAAATGTAATCCATACCAAAAGCTGTGCTCTTTGATATTTATCAGTAAATGTTTTAAGTCCTCTTCACTTAAAGCAAGCAAGGTTGTATTATTTATATATCTCAGGTTGTTAATTAGTCTTCTTCCAATCC
>NW_006408531.1:33460284-33464923 GCF_000296735.1 Chrysochloris asiatica | reverse complement strand
CTTCTAACCTGAGGGGCTCATTTTCTGGCACTGTACCTGATAGTGTTTCTCTGCTATTCATAAGGTTTTCAGTGACTAAATATTTGGAAGTATTTCGTCAGTCTTTCTTCCTAGTCTTTCTTCGTCTGGAAGCTCATTTGATATCTGTCCACCATAGGTGACCCTGCTGGTGTTTAAAATACCAGCGGCATAGCTTTCAGAATCACAGCAACTTACAAGCCACCACAGTATGACAAGATTGCTATAGACTGCTTGAAACAATGAGACTCTAGATATCCTGGGTGGCACAAATGTTTGTTTTGGGCTGCTAACCAAAGGATTGGTGGTTCAGTCCCATATGGAGACATCTCAGAAGAAATCCCTGGTGATATGCTGCCTAAGGGTCACAGCCTTGAGAACTCTAAGGAGGTCATTTCTACTTTGAAAGCCATGGTCTTGCCTTGGGTTGAAATGAGCTCCGTGGCAACTAGTTTGGTTTGGTTTTCATGAGACTGCAATTGGTATTGTAAGCTTTATGCTATAAATAAATAGACAGGAAAACCTTGGCGACTTAACAAAATGAAATTCATTGATCCTGCTTCCTCTGTTTCCAAAGGAAATGAGTAGTCTTTCCCTCTGGGTCATTTCACATAAGATTCATTTATTCAAGGAATTACTTACTAGTTGTTTTCACATAACCAAGCACTGATTTAGAAACTGGAGATACAATAGTGAACAAAGATTAAGTCGCTCCTCTTATAGAGCTTCCGTTTTTGTGTGACAGAAAGACCACATACAAATATATAACATGTCTAGTGAATACAAAGATACTGGAAAAGAGGAAGGTATGACTTAATTTAGAAGGGCTAAGGCAAAGAGTTTTGAGAAGGTGACATCCTAATACAGTTGAATGATGTGCTATAGATTACCATGTGGATATCTACATGACAACTATTCCTAAAAGAGGAAAGAATAAAGCCCTGAGGTCACAGTATGCTTAGATAATCTAAAGTGAAAATTTCTAAAATCTCATTAGACATGTTGTAGGTGCCATTGAGTCAGTTGCAACTGTGATGACCCTGTGCATAACAGAATGAAATACTGCCCAGTACTGTGCCATCCTCACAATTGTTGTTACGCTTAGACTCACTGTTGCTTCCATTGTGATAATCTGTCTCATTGGAGGTGGTCCTTTTTATGACTGTACCTCCACTTTATCAACCAAGATGTCCATCTCCAGGGACTGATCCATCCTGATTCCATGAAAAACTAAGTTTAGCCATACTGGAGACATAAGATTAAATAAATTAAACATGTTCACTATTCAAGTGCTGTATATTTCCCCCTGGAACTAAAACAATGTGCTAGTTAAATCTCAGATAATCTCCTTGGGATTAATTGATTATATAGGGGTTCTGGTGTTGCACTGCAAGGTCATGTGCTGGACAGCGAGGTCAGTTTGAACTGCAAGGCCAATGGATCCAATTCTCCAGCCGTTCCTTGGAAACCCTATACAGGATCTCTATGAGTCGGAACTGACTTGACAGCACTTAACAACAACAACATAGAACAATTAGGAAAAGTATTACATGAGACTTCAATAATAAAGATTTTACACAGAAGTATCCTGGCTCATTATTTTTGTTTTCTGAGACTGTATTGCATTTTCATGGTCATCTGTCCTCCAATAATACTTTCACACTTTTCTCTGTTCCTTTTAGTTACGTTAAATGAACTGTCCTAGAAAAGATGAAATGTTCTTAGGACCCTATTAGTAAAAAATGAAATATGAAGATGATCTTAAAATTATTATTAAGTCTAATATTGCTTTTTTGATATGAGCAATGTGTGGCTATTAACAAATAAAATTACTGTAAAATTTATGAGATCACTCAGATATTTTAATAATTTTACCCTGATGCTTGAGATTTTTTTTTCCTCAAAGTTATAAATATTGCAGAGGGATGCAAAACATTATGTAATGTTAATAAAAAGCTATACCTAATACTTAATCAGTATATTCCTGCCCATTGCAGCCAAATTTCTTAAAACAATAATTTATTGTTTCTGCTTTTCCTTGTTACATTCTTCCTTGTTATAATCATCTTTTTCCCAGACATCCTATACAGTGGATCTAAGGAAACTAACTGGAATCTTAGTTAGCTAACATGCCACAAGTACCTCTATAACTTGAATCTCTTGCCACTTGACCACCATTTGATTGTTGAAATTTTCCTTCATATTAAAATCTTTCTTTTCCTTTAGTTATCATTGCATTATGTTCTCTTGTTTGCTCTACTCTCTGGGTTACATTTGTTTTTGTTGTTAAGTACCCTCAAGTCAGTTCTGACTCAGCGGCCCATATATGAAGTTGTGGTGTGGTGCTGTGGGATCAAGCAGACAAGCACAATTACCCTGGTTGGTAATTGTTTTGTTTACTTTCATCTCGTTCATGATGGGCATACACTCTATGCAGAAAGAACTATGTCACATGTGTCTCTGATCATTTGACATTACTCATGGCTTGCTGGGATCTATTAGGTTGAGGGATAAACAACTGATTGATGGAATGAATTAATGAAAATAGTGACATAAGTATATGTATAAATTAAGTTTAGCAAGGACATCTTGTACTTTTTAGTTATTCATTAGAAATGTTTTAGTACATATTGATTTTTTATTATCAAGCTACTGTTATATTTTTCTGAATGTTAAAAATGAAAATTCATCCATACTATTGGACTACAAACAGGGTAAGTCCCAAGTTGAGATTTTCTTCAGTAAAACATGCATAGTCAGCTTGTTGGTAATATCATTGATTTGATTACTGTGCACAGACAAAGAGAATAGTTTAGAAATTAATCACATTTTGACATTATCTTTAAACTCCTGCTTTAACGTTGCATTATCTGAATATAACAAAGAGTTGAAAGCTGATTACAGAACAAAAGATCACATTGGTTCCTTCATTTAAAATCCTTTATATTTTAAACGATGAAACTGATAATACACCATATGAGCTACCTTCTATACCTTGTGGAGTCCTGGTGTGGCACTGTAGGATGATGCACTGGACCACAAGCTTGGTTTGAACTTAAAGGTTGGCAGTTCAAATTCACCAGCTGCTCCACAGAAACCCTAGACAGGGTCATTAAGTCAGAACCTACTTGATGGTCTTTAACAACAGCAAGAACAACAACATATACCTTATACTCACATCTCTAAGTATAATAGGAAATGATAAAGTAAGCAGAAATTAGATATTGAGTTCATGTTTGCATTTTAGAAGTATTGATTCATAAGATAGACCAAAACCAACAAAATAAACAAATGATTAAAAGAAAACTATCTGCTATTTAAGTACAACAATATTAGGAAGAATTTTCATATTTCAAATAAAGTAATTTACTGGTTGATCTTTAATATCCTAAAACATCCAAAGAACTAGAGAATTCAGAACATTTAGTTCATTTAATCCTAAGTATGAGACTCTTTAAAGATAAGTAGAAAAGCAGTGACATGGACTTTTAACAAAAAGGATAGAAATACCTTGAAAGATGAAATTTACTCTCAGTTGTTTTATTAATCACCAAACACAGTGACTGTATCCCATTAATCAGCCAACGCGTGTTCTTTCCTAGCCTTTACTTGTCCTCTTTCTGAAAGGATTCAGTACCCTTGAGTATGAAAAGAGATCATGTTCTTGTACAGAGGTTATTTCATTGGTCATTAGC
Source organism: Chrysochloris asiatica (assembly GCF_000296735.1). NCBI lineage: Eukaryota > Metazoa > Chordata > Mammalia > Afrosoricida > Chrysochloridae > Chrysochloris > Chrysochloris asiatica. Next base: position 33,461,210 of record NW_006408531.1, on the reverse strand, counting down.
TATTAACAGCTGTAAAATTTGGATAAAAGTATATATTTTTCATCTTTAATTTTAAGCAACATCAAAATGTGAAGGTTCCCTCCTTCAACCCTTATTTCCCATTCCGAAACTCTCAACTCATGCATTGGGAATCGATTTAAATGGTAAGTTATTACCTCATTATGCTTGTATCAATTCTGAGTTATAGTTTGTACACAGAAGGAATAAGGAAGAACATAATGTTCTCCTTGTCATTAAGTGGGAGCAGAACTAATTGCATAGTTCAGCATCTTTAGAGACGGATTGTAAGTCACTCATTTAAACTCCTATCCATTTCTTGAGTAAATGTGCTTTCTGGAGGACATTTTTGGCAACATGTGCTTTTGCTGTCTGATTACCTGAAGAAACTTTCTTCACATGGGGCTAGCACTCTATGTATGGCCTTTCACATATCACAAAAAGATACTTCCTTATGGTGGCTGTAAAAAAAAAAAAAAATCAATACTTTGAAAGATTACCCTGGTAAAAGAAAAAGTAAACCTATAAAGATGAGTAAAAAATTATCCACACTATGATTATATTAAAATGTCTGTCCACATCCACAGAAGATAACAACATTGAGTGTGGACATGAAATAATTCTGTTGAATAGATGAGTGACAGTAGATTATGTGGCAAATCATTTGCAAATCAGCCATGGCTCTGCCTATGAAATAATCCACAACAGATTTGGGTTTCAAAAAGTTTGTGTGAGAACAAACAAGATTGTGGATCGGGTGGACGTATAGCAGAGAGCTCTGCCAACAATAACACAGAATACCTGACCAAGCAGGCTCAGGGGCTGGTCCCAGAACTCTGAACCGCATATAAAGGAATACTTAGAAGGTTGGAAGGCTCACAGCTGGGGGAATTTGTGGCAGAAGCAAGAAATCTATTGCTTTCTAGTCC
>NW_006408531.1:33454082-33460184 GCF_000296735.1 Chrysochloris asiatica | reverse complement strand
GTGCCGTGGAGTCAGTTCCGACTCATAGCGACCGTATACAGGGTTTCCGAGGCTGTAAATCTTTGCGGGAGCAGAACACCTCATCTTTCTCCTGCGGAACAGCTGGTAGTTTTGAACTGCTGACCTTGCGGGTTTGCAGCCCAATTCATAAGCACTACACTATCAACACTATCAGAGCTCCTTAAATGTTCACTTCCATCTGTAGTGGTTGCAAATTAACTACAGGCCCAAACTGACAAGAGATGCACCTGGATAAAAAGATGCACCCATTGGCCTTCTGTATATATTTTTTAAATTAAATTTAGAAATACAAGAAGCCATCAAAGAAATATATACCTGAAGAAATAGTAAACATTGGACTGATGGTTTGGATTTGATTTGAAACTAACTGTGTTGACATTTTTCTTTTTATCAATAGCGTACATGTTTATCACTAATAAACTTTCAGGGGTACCCATAGATGAAGAAATATCTGTCTCTCTCTCCTGTCTCATTCTCTCTGTTTTCTTCTTTGTACTATCCCTTTGTTTCAATTTATTTCAGTGTTTGTTTCCTTTAGAAAGCCTAACAGAAATAACAGCATCATTTCAGATTGCCTGCAATGCCAGATGTGACGATAGGTGCCTTCCCCAACATGCTACTCCTCAACTCCAGAACTTCAATGGACTGTTTTTCATATATGTTCTGCAGGGAGAAATGAAAGCTTTAGAGAGGCTTGATGGATCCACATTATCCAACTCTCAAATCTATGTTCTTTTCATATCATGCAAGTCTCTTGTGTCTACTTAGAGCAGATGAGGATTTCCATGTAAGAGCTCAGTTGACAACATCAGCAGAGCCTTTAAATCTTCTGTCTACTTTTAATAAATACCTCAAATAAATCAAAACTCAAAGAAACAAGATAAATATAAACACAAGCCGAAGAAAATCATAGAAAGTTCGTTTCATTTCACTTGTACTTCCTAGAGGTTAGGAGCACAGCTTTCTAAATCTATTTCATGATCTAATGTTATATTGTATAGGTGTTGAAAATGAAATCCATCCATAAAGACAATATGTAAACACGTTCACCTGTTTCAGGCTAAAATTTATAATGTGCCATATATGATGAGGTTTCATTAGTTTGGGGCCTGGCAATACACTATTGGAAGACATTTTCAAGTGATAAGATAAAGGCAGATTTTCCTTGTTTTTTATATTTTTAAGAGTCAATCTGAAAGTGATACTGATTTTTATTGAGATTCCATGCTTAGGTAACATTAAAATAAGTATTTGTTTCTCTAGAGCTTTCATTTTATGGAAGAAATCTAACAACATAAACCAAAAATCAAATAGATAATTCACTTCACTCTCTTCATTTGTATAGAAGACACTAGAGTAAGAAATATAGCCTTAAGTTTTTATCATGAGTGTCCTTTGATTTTAAGTATAACCATTGTTACATTTCACACTGCTGATTAAATTCCCCTCTGGTTTGATTTTTCCTTAATTTATTTTGGTACCTGATTGGTATACTATGCTAGATTATCTGTCCTATAATCTTGCCAACTGTGTATTACAGGAGTGAAGAAAGTAAGGCTAATACATTTTTTTAAAAAATGCATACTCCTGATAATTTGATGTCAGTTATAAATCTGTATATCTGGGAATTGCTTTGAATAGAAAAATATGGTTCTGTTATTAATGTCCTCTTTATTATTATCAATCATCCTCATCTTCTCAGCAATTATGATGGAGCCAGTTTTCAATCCTAACTCCATTTTCATCATTTAACGGCAGTACAAAGTTTTCCATCTTCTCTAAGTGTCTGTTTCCTCATATGTAAAATAGGAAAATTGATCCAGTGGTGCGGGTTAAGGCACAGAATTGCAAGGGTGGTTTGAACTGCAAGTTCCACAGGTCAAGCTCACCAACTGCTTCTCAGAAACCCTATATGGGTTGCTCTTCTGAGTCAGAACCACCTCAACGGCACTTAACAACAACAACATTCACTAGTTATGGTGATGAGTAAAAACCATGATCTATATGGGAGTCCTGGTGTGGGGCTGTGGGTTAATGCGCCAGACTGCAAAGCCGTTTGAACTGCAAGGTTGGAGGTTCAAGCTCACCAGCTGCTCTTCAGAAACCCTACACAGTGTCGCTATGGGTTGGGATCGACTCGATGGCACTTAACAACATATGAGAGGCCTTTAAAAGTTTGTGGAGAAATCCCATTATCTTTCAATTCCAGTTTTTTCATGAATGTTTGAAGCCCTCTAGTATGAATATAAAATACTTTGGGGACTACTTTGTACTGAAATGCAGTATCTCAGGGTTGACAGATCCTTCTTCTAGTACCCCTAAAGCAGTCTATTGCAAATTCAGTTTTCTACTGTACCTTAATTCTGTTGTTCTTTTCCCTTCTATAAGGATACCTGCAGACACAATGGGTTAAGCTGCTAATGACAAGGTCAGTGGTTCAAACTCACCTTAGGAAAAAGACTAGGCGGTTTGCTTCCATAAAGAATTACAGTCTCAGAAGCCCTAAGGGACAGTTCTGCTCTGTCCTGTTGAGTCACGATGAGTCGGTATTGACTCTTGAACCTTATTACATCTTGCCTGGACTATAGTAATTGTACCTAATGAGCCACCTTACCTTCTTGCTTCCTCATCCAGGTTTTTCCTTATTGCCAGGAGTCTTGGTGTGGCACTGAGGGTTACTGTGCTGGACTTCAAAGTTGGTTTGAACCCTAAAGTCAGCAGTTCAAGCTCACCAGCTGCTCCTTGGGAACCCTATACAGAGTTGCTGGGGATTAGAATAGACATAATGGCACTTAATTAACAACAACAACTGTTCAAATGCCCTATCTAAAAACACTAAAACCCTTACCTTGTTCAGATCCAGTCTACTGCTGTCTTTTGCCTACTGAATTCAAATGTATTCTCCCAGGATCCATGGCACGCTCTAAGTTCTTCCAGTCTGTTTCCTACTGTTCCACTTCACATACCTTGTGATCTAATAAACAGAACTTCTATTCCTACCTGCTTTATTTACTCTTTTCCTTTGCTCATGCTCTTCTTTCTGTTCACAATACCTATTTTTGTGTGTGTGTGTGTGAAACATTTTATTTTACTTTTAAAGTTTTTATTGTGAATTGAGTGATAGTTTACATGGGAGAACATCGGTGTTACACTCATTGTTTCATTGCAATGATTACAATTTCCTCTGTGCATCATCATTCAACAGTATTCTTCCATTCCCTCTATTTTTTGTTCTTTTTGAGGGGGATATACACAAAAACACTAGGAATATATAATCATTTAAAGACTAAAAGGGCACATTATGTAAGCCTGCTCCCTGGTCGCTAGCACCTGGCTGCCAGCATATACCGTCTTTCTCTTTCCATGAGGCGAGAGTCCTCAGCTGATTTATTTCTTCATGTCTTCATGCCTCCATCTCTGGTGTCATTGCTTCTCTGCATAGGATCCCCCATTCTACTCATCCTTTTCTCTCTTGATGGTCCTAGGGTCCTCTGTTCCTGAACTATAAGATTAACTACTTCCCCCTTTTTGTTACAAAACGTCTACCGTCTACCATTACAGTTGTGACAGTTGCAATTAGTCATGTTAAAATGAATAACAATTACTCACTATTGAATCATAAGAATCTTATCCTCATCTCTTTGCACCGGACCCATCTAGACAAGGTGAAAACTATTCAGTGGGGATTCTACCTTCCCCCACACACTCTGAAACAACTTCTTCTTGAAAACTTGTAAGCCAGTCACTTCGTGCCTTTATTATCCCATACCCCATTTTAGGTAGCCAATGTCTTAAGTTGCCCATCCCTATCAACCCTGTATTCAGAGAATACCTATATCCAATTCCTCATATCTTTTCTTCACACTGGATTCCACAAATATATGTAATATCATTATCCTTTGAGGCCTTAGAGCCTTTAGCTTCCCGTCTTTATGGCTTATTTCTTGTCTAATTCCACTTTGTATTATCATTAGATATGTAACCCTCTTTTTGCGCCTACTCTACTATAAAGTCTTTGTTGGATAAGGACTTAATCGTATTTACCACTGAGTCCCTTGAAGCAGTCTACCTATCAGGTGGCCAATGAATAATTGTTTAATTAGATGACTGCATCTCAAAGGTTTCTTTTTCCCTTTATTAATTCTATGGGATTCTGTAGGTATCAGAGCATACTATTCAGAGTAAAAGCTCTGAAAATGGTCATTCTCTACTGCCAGCTGGTCTCTGCAGGAAGCCACAGGGACACAGATAAAAGGTCAGAGCTCTGGAGAGATGGAGCGGAGAGGGAAGGAAACAGTCATGTTGAAAGAACTTCTAGGGTGGGAATATATTAATATTAGATAATATACACTTTGGTTTTCTAGCTAGATTTTAATAGTTTGAGTATTTGGGGTCTGATGAATGTTTGGGGTCTGTGATCAATGTTTGCCCTACTTAAAATTACAAGTAACCACAACAATTAGTAATACTGTCTGGGTTTCACCTTTACTTATTTCTTTCCCTTCCATGTGAAGTTTTATTTTTCTTCAACTTATTTTTATAGGCAATATATATGAACTCTCCATTTGTACCAACAAATTAGATAATGAGGGATGAGAAAGTGTTTTGATGCCTCCTTGGAGTTTCCAGTGTATCATTAGTTAAGTTAGAATTGAATCATCTTTTTTCAAAGGAGAGTGCACCAAACCACATTGCATTAATCAGCAGAATAGCTTTACCTGTGCTTGGACCCCCTCAGCCAGTGAGCATGGCTTGGAGTAGAGTTGGTGCACTCATTGACAGCTTCCTTGCTGGAGGTTTCTCCTGGATCAGAACACCAGGACTTCTGGTATGCACTGCACTACGGGCAAAGCATGCAATGTGTTAAAGGAAAAACACCCTCCTTATCTTAGTTTTCTAGTGATTCTGTAAAAAAAATAATCTCACAAGCAATGCCTATAAAGGATAATGTTACTTTTGTTCTAAGGTGTCTTGGAGTCAGTTCTGACTCTTAGCAAACCTATGCACAACAGAAAGAAATAATGCCTGGTCCTGTGTCACCCTCACAGTTGTGGCCACACTCGAGCCCATTGCTGCTGCCATCTCATTCAAGGTCTTCTTCTTTTTTTGCTGACCTTCCACTTCACCAAGCATAGTATTCTTCTTCAAGGATTGGTCCCTCTTGATAATATGTCTGAAGTATCCTGGACTATCAGGAGCATTCTGTTTGTATTTCTTTCCAACACAGATCTGTTTGTTTTTTGGCAGTCCATGGTACTTTTAATATTCTCCTTCAACAACATAACTCAGATACATCAATTCTTCCATGGTCTTCTGTATTCACTGTCCAGCTGTTGCATGTTTATGAAGCTACTGAAAATACCTAATCTACACCTTAGTCCTCAGACTGAAATGTTTGCTCTTCAGCACTTTAAAAGAATCTTTGGCAGTAAATCTGCCTAATTCAGTATGTCCTTTGATTTCTTGACTGCTGCTTCCATGAGTGTTGATTGTGGATTCAGGGAAAATGAAGTCTTAGACAACTTTATTCTTTTCTCCATTTATCATGGTGTTATTTATTGGTCCAGTGGTAAAGACTTATTTTCTTTCCATTGAGGTGCAACTCATACTGAAGGCTGTGGTCTTTGATCTTTGTCAGTAAGTATATTAAATTATCTTTATTTTCAGCTGGCAAGGTTGTATTGTCAGGTTTCTGTCAGTCCTGTGTTCTTGTTTTAGGTGAGAAAGTGGTGCATAGCAAGAAACATATATTAGTACGTTCTGAAAGACAAGATTGGGCTCAAACCAGAGGTGGGATGGAGCCCTGGATTTTCCTTGCCCTTATCTCTGTCTCTGATTATGACACTCCCTGTTAAGTCCACCTGGTTGGCCTTTTCCATCTCATTGACAGTAGATTTTTCATTATGTAATCACTCCCAGCTTCTGCTCTTAAACAACAATTCAGTTAGTGATTTATCTAACGAAGAGTGGTGGATTTCAAATTCATAATGCAAACCTATTGTCATGATCATTTAAGGAGGCTGTAGTCTCTACTGACCCATAGCAACCCAGTGCACATAAGAATGAAACACTGCCCGATCC
>NW_006408531.1:33451174-33452266 GCF_000296735.1 Chrysochloris asiatica | reverse complement strand
CATTTTGAATGCCTTCTAACCTGAGGGGCTCATTTTCTGGCACTGTATCTGACAGTATTTCTCTGCTATTCATAAGGTTTTCAGTGGCTAAATATTCGGAAGTAGTTAGTCATTCCTTCTTCCTAGTCTGTCTTCGTCTGGAAACTCATCTGAAACCTGTCCACCATGGGTGACCCTGCTGGTAATTAAAATACCAGCGGCATAGCTTTCAGAATCACAGCAACTCACAAGCCACCACAGTACGACAAACTGACAGATGAGTACATGCATATTAGGTGACTGAAAATACCATGTTTTAGGTCAGTCTCACCTTAGCCCTCAAAGTGACATCTTTTCCTTTAAAAATTTAAGAGATCTTTTGCAGCAGATTTTTACAATGCAATCTGTTACTTGAGTGCTTTCTTTTTCATAAACCTGTAGTCTTATTGAGACAAAAGCTGGTAGTATAGTATGACATTTACATTTAAGTAATGTTTTCCCAGAAACCTGACACATACCTAAAAAGATTTTATAATGTAGGTTTTGAAGCAGTTTAGGTGATGTCAAGAACTGTGGATCTCATGACTCTAGGCAAAGAATTTTGAGTGTCAGTTAATTCTTATAATTAAATTATTTTATTTATTTTATTTTTTAGGTGGACCACTGTCCTAGTGTGAAACTTTTCTCTTCTCCTGAAACTGTTGTTGTTAGGTGCCATCAAGTCTGCTCCAAATCATAGTCACTATACAAACAATAGAATGAAACATTACCAGGTTCTGAGCCCTTCTCACAATTTTTGTTACACTTGAGTCGATTGTTGCTGCCACTGTGTCAATCCAACTTGTTGAGTGTATTTCTCTTTATCACTGACTCTTGAATTTACCAAGCATGATATTCTACACCAGTGACTGGTCCTTCCTGATAATATGTCCAAAATACTATGAAGATGGAGTCTCACCATCCTTTCTTCTAAGGAGCATTTTTGACTATACTTCTTCCATGACAAATGTGTTTGTTCTTCTAGCAGTCCATGATACTTTCAATATTCTCTGCCACTCTGTTAGCATAGTGGTTACGAATTGGGCTGTGAACCACAAGGTCAGCAGTTTGAAA
>NW_006408531.1:33447243-33450204 GCF_000296735.1 Chrysochloris asiatica | reverse complement strand
TGCATGGCTTTAGTAAGGCACACCTTAGTCCTTAAACTGATACCTTTGCTCTTGTACATGTTAAAGTGGTTTTGTGCAACAAATTTTCCTAATGCAAAAAATATATCATTTGATTTCTTTACAGCTGTGTCCATGAGTGTCGATTGTGGATCCAAGCAAAAATGAAATCTTTGATAACGTCAGTTTTTTCTGCATGTGTTGTTGATAAGTGCTGTTGAGTTGGTTCCAACCCATAGTGACTCTGTATAGGGTTTCTGATTAGTAGCTGGTGAGCTTGAACTGCTGACCTTAAAGTTCAAACCGACTTTGCAGTCCAGCATTAACTCACAGCACCAACCATGATGTTATTTATTGGTTCAATGGTGAGGATTTTCGTTTTCTTGACATTGAATTGCAATCTGTACTGAAGACTGTAGACTTAAAATATTCATCAGTAAGTATTTTAAGTCCTTGTCTCTTCCAGCAAGCAAGGTAAAATCATCTGCATATTGCAGGTTGCTAATAAATCTTGCTCCAATCCTGATGCCACATTCTTCATATAATCCATCTTCTCAGATTATTTTTTCAGCATACAGATTGAATAAGGATGCAATTGTGATGTGCACCTTTCCTGATTTTAAACCATTCAGTACCTCTTTGTTGTATTCTAACAACTGCTTCTAAGGACAGGTACCTCATGAGCACAACTAAGTTGTTCTGGAATACCCATTTTTCTTGATGCTGTATATACTTTGACATGATCCACACAATTCAAAACCTTTGCATAATAAAAAAAAAAAAGTACAAGAAAACATCTTTCTGGTATTTCCTGCTTTCAGCTAAGACCCATCTGATGTCAGCAATGATATCCCTAATTACATGTCCTCATCTAAATCTGACTTGGATTTTTAGAAGGTCCCTGTCCATGTACTGTTACAAGTATTATTGAGTCATCTTTAGCAATATTTTATGTGCCTGTGATAATACTGATATAGTTTGATGGTTTCCATATTCCTTTGGATAGCTCTCTTTGGAATGGGAGGAAATATGCTTCTCTAATTATCGCTGGCCAGATAGCTGTCTTGCAAATTTCTTAGCATAGATGAGTGAGCAGCTCTAATGTTGAAAGATATTAATTTGTATCCCATTAGTTCCTGGAGCCACTGCTTTCAGTGTTTCTTGGACTTCTTCCTTAAATACCATCTGTTCTTGACCATAGGGTGCCTCCTGAAATGGTTAAACATCAACCATTTATTTTTGGTACAGTGGCTCTGTGTACTCTTTCCATCTTCTTTTGATGCTTTCCACATCATTCAATTTTTTGCCATAGAATCCTTCACTATTGCCATTTGAGGCTTAGTTTGTTTTCCTCAGTTCTTTCCACTTGAGAAATACTGAGTGTGGTCTTCCTTTTTGGTTTTCTAACTACCTGTATTTGCATAGTTCATTGTAATACTTGACTTTGTCTCCTTGAGCTGTCCTTTTAAAATTTACTGCTCAGCTCTTTTACTTCATCATTTCTTCATGCTTTAGCTTCTGTGGACTTTAAAGAAATACCCAGGATCTCTTCTGACATCCGTTTTGACTTTTTGTTTCTTGCCTGTCTTTTTAATGATGTATGATTCTCTTGATGTCATTTCATAGCTATTCTAGTCTTCAGTCATTAGTGTCTAATATATAAAATCTCTTCTTTAGATGGTGTTTAAATTCATGTGCAATATATTCAAGGTCATATTTTGGCTCCTATAGACTTGTTTTCATTTTTTTCAGCTCCAGCCTGAACTTGCATAAGAGCAGTTGATGGTTGTTCCTTTTCTGTTCCTGGCAGTGTTTTGATTGATGGTACTGAGCTTTTCCACAGTCTCTTCCCACAGATGTAGTCAGTTTGAGTGCTGTGCATTCCATCTTGTGAGGTCCACCTATATGTTGTTGTTAAGTCAATTCTGACCCAAAGCGACACTGTCTAGTGTTTCTGAGGAGCAGCTTGTGAGTTTGAATCACCGACCTTGCAGTTCAAATGACTTTGCAGCCTGATGCCTTAGCCCCACAGTACCACACCAGGACAGTCACCTTTTATCTTGTTTACAAATTTGCAATAAATAAGTCTTTTTTCTTGAAAAATTTTGTCTTGATCTCCAGCATCATTTTATTGTCAAGCCCATATTTTCTAACTAACAATGCTTCTTCTTTGTTTACAAACTTTGCATTCCAATTACAAGTAGTTATCATTGCATCTTGATTGCATATTTGATCAATTTCAGACTACAGAGTTATTAGAATTCTTCAGTTTTTTTCATCACTGGTGATAGTCAGTGTATACAGTGTATGCATTTGAAAAGTAGTGGTATTAACTAGTCTTCCTTGAAGGCATATATATATGATCCTATCACAGACACATTGTTCTTCAAGATAGATCTTGAAATGCTTTTTTTATGATGAATGTGACACTATTCAGCTTCAATTTGTCACTCCAGGAATAGTAAATCATTTGATTATCTGTTTCAAAATTATCAATATCAGTCCATTTTAGCTCATCAATGCCTAGTATATCAATCTTTATGTGTTCAATTTCATTTTTCACAACTTAAAAATTTCCTAGGTTTATACTTTATACAGTGTCTATTCTGATTATTAATGGATGTTTCCAGCTGGTTCTTATTTTGAATTGTATCGTATCCACAATGAATGTCCCTAAAGCTGTGCTCCATTCACATCATTATATTGAACTTAATTTGAGTCAGCTCTTCCCTAGTCATATTTTGAGTGCCTTTCAACCCGAGGGTCTCATCTTCTGGAAAAATGTTCAACTGCTAGTCTTAGTGTTTTCATCTCCTGGTACTATATCAGACCATGTTATTAAGATTTGGGGCAGCTAATCATCAGAAGTAGGAGCTCTGGTAGCATAGTGGTTACGAGTTAAGCTGCTAACGTCATCAGCTCCATGGGAGAAAGATGGGGCTTTCTACGCCCATAAAGATTTAA
>NW_006408531.1:33445144-33446493 GCF_000296735.1 Chrysochloris asiatica | reverse complement strand
TGTCAAGAACTTCATTCTTCTTGGATCAACTATCAACACTCATGGAAGCAGCAGTCAAGAAATCAAATGATGTTTTGCATTAGGCAAATCTGCTGCACAAGACCTTTTTAAAGTGTTGAAGAGCAAAGGTGTCAGCTTGAGGACTAAGGTGTGCCTGACCAAAGCTATGGTATTTTCAATAAAGCTGGACAGTGAATAATGAAGACCGTAGACAAATTGATTCCTTTGAGTTATGGTGTTGGAGGAGAATGTTGAAACTGCCATGGGCTGCCAAAAGAACCAGTAGATCTGTTTTTGAAGACGTGCAACCAGAGTTCTCCTTGGAGGCCAAGATGGCCAAACTTCATCTCTCATACTTCAGACATTTTGTCAGGAGGGACTAGTCTCTAGAAAAGGATATCATGTTTGCTAAGGTGGAAGGTCAGAGAAAAAGAGGAAGACCCCCAGAGAAGATGGATTGGCTAAGTGGCAGCATCAACAGGCTCAAGCATGGCAACAGTAGTAAGGTTGGCCCATGATCGGGCAGTGTTTCGTTCTGCTGTGTGTAAGGTCGCTGAGAAGGTATGAATTCGAGTCACCTAATAACAACAACAACAACAACAGCAACATAGATCAGAACTGACTTGACGACACTTACAACAGCAGCAATCATCAGAAGTAGTCTACCTTGCCTTATCCTTAATCTGTCTGAGTCTGGAAACTCACCTGAAACCATCACGAGTGACTCTGTTGGGCTTTAAAATACCAGTAACATAGCTTTCAACACCATCACAACACAACAGTTTACCACAGTACAATAAACCGACGACTGACATTTTGTATGTCTGATGATATTAGGGCATATGAAATCTTCCAACCGTTGTATTGGTACAGTAAAATTGATAAGATTAGTGATTGAACCCTGCCACAATGACTTCAGAGTTCAAAGTTCCCAAAACAGGGATGTTCCATGAGTTTTACACCCTTAGTTCATGGGCCCTTGTCTTTCCTACTCTCTCATCTCCTCCACTATCCTTTTTTGCCCCTCCTAAATAGGTCAGCCAGGTGCTTGTACAGACAAGCTGGTATTTATGATTTAATGGAAATGAAAGGGCCTTCCTGTCAATTTCAAGAATTAGTACCGTTAAGACATAATAATCTGCCTGTGTGTACTTTGCAATAAAAATCATTCCTTCCTCAGACAGTATCCATTCCAGAATGACAGCTTTGGTAATTTACCGGCTTAGACCTTTGTATGGGATAGCATTAAGCTCAGGCAGGCAACATCTTGACTTGTAGGATCTAGGCACATAGACCTTTTCCAGTCTCTCACCATTCTCATTTATATTGTCAGTTGTTTTAATTATTAT
>NW_006408531.1:33416008-33445044 GCF_000296735.1 Chrysochloris asiatica | reverse complement strand
CTATGAGTCGGAACCAACTCCATGGCACATAACCAACCAACCCAGTCTTGCCAATATTTGGTATTGTCCGATTTTAGTCTTTTGGGGGTGAAGTGGTTCATCATTATGGTTTTAATTTGTATTGCCCTTGTGACTAATGATGTTGAGCCTATTTCTATGGATTTACTAGTCATTTGTTTATTTATTTATAATTCTAGGATAGCCCCTATAAGCTTTGCTCCCGGGCGTTACTCCCATTAGTTTGTTTTGCTACACGGCAAAAACTATTTAGTAATCATCTGAGTTTAAATTAGGGAGAATATCCAGATAGAACTAATTTAATCATATTATTATTATTATTATTATTTTTAAGTAAAATATTCTGGACCTATAATCAAATCAATAGTTGTTTGTTTTTTAGTTGTTTTCACCATTACCCCAATCAGGTCCCAAATTTAATGAAAATGATCCTATCTTCATTCTTCCCTTCCCGTCCCTTTCACCCCCATATAATACAATAGCCCAAAACACATCCTACACTATAAAAATGTATAGCTTACACTATGAAAATGTATAGTTTACGCTACTGGGAAGAACATTGTGGGTTGTGGAGATGCTCTTTGGAGATCTACTATAGCTCTTTGTTCTCTCATATGCTCATTTTTCAAGTCTTGTCCTTTATAGAGGCCCTTTATGTTTCTCAGCAAAATTCAGAATGAGTTGTTTTCATAAATCTAACTTCTTTCTTTCCACTGGGATGGATGTGCAATCTATCTATAACATTTTGTTGCTGACAAATGCCGTTGAATTGATGCTGACTCACAGTGACCCTGAATAGGGTTTCTGAGGAGTGAATTTGAACCATTGGCCTTCTGGTTCAAATTGACCTTGGGGTCCAGTTCATTATCTCACAGCACCACACCAGGACTGGGATGACTTTAATGCACCTAGGCTGCTTTGGCCTTCTATCACCCCCACTTTAAGTCCACAGTTATGTGACATGGGCTGGTACTCACTAGTTAATTCTTGTCATCTTTTTTATTATTATCCTCTGGGGGGTATGAGTGCTCTGTCAGCTTTTCCTCACAGAAGGTGATGGTAACCTGTTGGCACTTGACATTAGCTGCCTTGGCAGAGAGAGGTCAGCCTCATTAGAGTTTTTATCATGTCATCAGGAACATGAGCTCTCCACTGTAGTCTATAGCTCCAGTAATCCACTAAGGCTCCAAACTTCTGGCAGGGCCTCATGGCTTTTCTGACTCTTCTTCTCTCTTATCCTCCGAATAAAAATTAGTTTTCTGCATTCCTTCCTCTGATTTATCTGTCTCATGATCTGTTTCCTGTGACTATAGAAACTCAGCAATGAGACCGGCCAATCTAGGTTCTCTTGTGGCTCCCACATGGTGTCTTCATGTAAGAAAACATTCCACTTTAGGAGCTACTCCTCTTTGACCTTTGCCACTTGCCAGTCAGGAAATTTCTCTGCTCTTTTCCTAGCATCTCCTCCACTTTCTTGTTTTGTTTTGTTTTCTCCATAGTGCCCACCAGCTTTCCAGTGTAAAGGGCAATGCTGCTCAGATCAACACCAAGAGCAAGAGGGGGATCTGTGCCACATTACTGATGTGTCACTTTGGCCAGCCAGCCAGGCGTGGCACCCACAAAAGCAACAAATCCAATGACCATGGTGGATCCCCTCCTTGAAGCAGCGTTCTTCGGGCTCTAGGGATTAGCCTTCCTTTCTACTGAACAGAATTTCCTCTGATTCAACTGCTCTCCCTCGCTGATTTTTTTGATTGCTGCTTTCAGGAGTGTTGATTGTGGATCCAAGCAAAACGATGTCTTTTAAAAATCCAATCTTTTCTCCATTTATCATATTATTTATTGGTCCTTGTGAGGATTTTTGTTTTATTTATATTGATGTGCAATCTATACTGAAGGCAGTGGTCTTTGAAATTCATTAGTAAGTATTTCAAGTCCGCTTTGCTGCCAGCAAACGAGGTTGTGTCACCTGTATATTGCAGGTGGTTAATGAGTCTTTATCCAATCCTGATATAATGTTCTTGTTTGTATAATCCAGTTTCTCAGATTCTTTGTTTAGCATACAGAATGAATGCTGCTGCCGCTGCTGCCTCTGCCTTCCTTATTGGTTCTGACTCACAGTGGCCCTGTATAGGGTTTCTGAGGTTGTAAATCTTTATGGGAGCAGAATGCCTCTTCTTTCTCCTGTGAGTTGCTGGTAAGTTTGAACTCGTAATCTTGCTGTTAGCAGCTAAATGTGTAGCCCACTACACTACCATGACTCCTTACAGATTGAATAAATATGGTCAAAGAATACTACTCTGACACACACCTTTCCTGATTTTAAGCTGTTTGGTATCCCTTGTTCTGTTCTAATGACTGCCTCTTGGTATATATGTACAGATTTTTAATTATCACATTTAGGTGTTCTGGAATACCTCTTGTTCTCAATATAACTAGTAGTTATTATTATCCATACAATCAAATGCCTTTGTATAGTCAATAAAACCAAGGAAACAGCTTTCTGGTATTCTGTGCTTTTAGTCAAGATCCATCTGATGCCAGCTATGCCATCTTTTTCACCACACATCCTCTTCTGAGTCTGGTTGACTTTCTGGCAATTCTCTGTCAACACATAGCTGCAAAAGTTTTGAATTATCTTCAGCAGAAGTTTACTTACATTTGATATTAATGATATTGTTAGATGACCTCTACATTCCTTTGAGTCATCTTTTCTTTGGGATGGTCATAATTATGGATCACTTCCAATTGATTAGCCAGGTAGCTGTCTTTCAAATTTCTTGGTATAGAGTAATGAGCACCTCCAGTGTTGCATCAGTGTGTTGAAACACTTCAGTTAGTGTTCCATTTATTCCTGGAGCCTTGTTCTTAGCCAGTGCCTTTACTACAGTGTGTAATTCTTCCTAATCCCATTGGTTCTTGATCATTTGCTACTTTTTCAAATAGTTGAATATCAACAATTTCTTTTTGGTACACCGACTTTGTGTATTTCTTTCATCTTCTTATGATGTTTCTTGTGTTTCTTTTCATTATTGAAGACTTCCCATTTTCCCAGATTCATATATTGTACATACTACATTTTGATTAATAATGGGTATTTGAGGCTGTTTCTGCTCATTTTGAATTGTGCCCCATCAGCAAAGGTCCTGAATGCTTTGCTTTCTGGGGATCATCAAGAAGGTCAACTCTACTCTGAGGAGGCAGCTTTTCCCCAGCCATATTGTGAGTGTCTCCCAACCTGAGGGGCTCATATTCTGTGAGTATGTCAGACAGTTTTTGGTGCTGTTCATAACATGTGAGTAACACTTAAATATGAAAATTTCAAAACTACACAACTGGACTAATAAGCAACATTATGTAGAAAAAGAGAAAAGGTTGAAGTTGTCAGGGATTTAATTTTACTTGGATCCATAATCAAAGTCCATGAAAGCAACAGTCAGGAAATCAAATGATGTGTTGCACTGTATAAGCTGTTAGAAAAGATCTCTTTAAAGTGTTAGAAAGTAAGGGTATCACTTTAAAGACTAAGTTGTGTGTGATTCAAGTCATTACACTTTCAGTTGCCTTCTGAGCATTGAGAAATCTGGACAGTGACTTAGGAAAACTGAGGAGGAATTAATGCCTTTTATTAAATTGGCAAAGAATATTAAACATACCATGGACCGACTGTCGGAAGAACAAACAAACCTGTATTGGAAGAAGTACAATCAGAATACTCCTTGGAAGTGAGGATGGCCAACCGTTGTTTCACATGCTTTAGATAGCTACCAGGAATAACCAGGTCTTGAAAAAGGACATCATGCTAGGTAGCAGTTTGGTTAAAGGGAGGAATACTCTCAGTGAGATAGAATGATGCAGGACTGCAACAATGGGCTCAAACATGGAATGGCAGTGAGGACAGCACCGGACTGGGCAATGTGTTATTCTGTTTATGTAGGAACGCTGAGTGGGAACTGACTGGAATGCAACTAACAACAATAACATCAACAATAAACTGCTCATGGTCTTTCTCCCTGCATATCCACAGAGCATATCCACATTTTGTTAGCATCACCAAAAATTACAACTATGTTTGTTGTTGTTATGTGCTGTGGAGTCGGTTCTGACTCATAGTGACCCTGTACAGGGTTTACAAGGCTGTAAATCTTTACGGGAGCAGAAAGCCTCATCTTTCTCCCACAGAACAGCTGGTAGTTTCGAACTGCTGACCTTGAGGTAAGCAGCCTGATTCGTAACCATTACATAATTAATTTCTTTCATTTTGTATTTCCCCCCATATTCTTTGTCTTAAGCTAAGCCCCTTGAAGATTTATGTGAATGTGATTTACTGTGAAGAGTTGTCAGGAAAACCTGTAGAAAAATGAAGAAATGGGCTTGGAAAGGGAAGAGGCCAAGCAAGGTTGTTAAATCAAGAATAGTGCCACTAAAAATGAGTTAGGCTTAGTCCTGCAAGAAACCTTTGGAGCCTGCACATCACATCCTAGCAGTATTCTGATCAGTATAACCAGAGAGCTGGTTATGCCCCTTTGTTCTATAGTCACTGGTTAAGGAAGCTCTCCTACATCCAGTTGCCATGGAGTAGATTCCAATTCATGGAGACCCCTTGTGTAAAACTGTTCCCCTAGTGTTTTCAATGGCTGCTGTTTGGAAGTAGATTGCCAGACCTTTCTTCCGAGATGGCTATTGTGTGGATTTCAACCTCTAAACTTTCTGCTGGCTGCCAAGTGCATTAACCTTTTTTACCACCTTGAAATTCCACCAAGAGAGTACAGGCTCACATGCTTTCTATAGGCTGAATCAAGGATCCAGAAGCCTGACAGAATGGGTGATTGATGTTAGGAGTGAAAGTTCAGTATGTGCTGATGTTCACAAAAACGGTGAAGGGATCCAAGGGACTCTGGACCAGGGAATGACTGTGTGTGCCATGTCATTTTATAACAATTAGCTAGTAAGAAGCGGTGGTCTCATGAACCAAGCATAACTGACACAGATATCATCATTCAGCATCATTAATGATTCCAAAAGTGAGACTACCTCCGTCTCTGTCAGAGACTCATTGGCCTTAAATCAGCTGACTCCTATATTCAGCTATGGAGGAATCAAACTAAATGGCATTCATAAATGTTTGGTAAGTTATCATAATTGTCTAAAAGGCAATTGTAATTAGTTATGGAATTCTACGTTTTTAGCTCTCTAGGAAATTGGTCCTCAAACCCATTAGGTTTCACTGTAGGTACATTTCCACTATATAGTAAGATCCATTTTGTGTTTTATGACTGCTGAATTTTGCCTTTTCCTTGGTTTAAAATTTTATTCATTGTTTAAAATAGCTTTTGACATACAGTAGGAACAAGAAAAATAACTTGTTCCTAGCATGCCATCTGCTCCTTTTTAATTTCTTTCAAGAAAATTCTCCAAGGTGATGCCATGGATCATTTATGCCAATTTTGTTGTCAGCTAGATTGGTACATCCCAGACTTTAATAGTGACCTGTTGGGCGACCATCCGCTTAGCTCCGTGGAAACTTCCTTTTTCACCAGTGAAACATGCTGTTGTATATTCTGCCTGGTCTTGTGGAGAGAGATGCTTTCCTTCTCTCTTCTTTTCTTGCTTTAAACTTGGGCTGAATTTTGAATTGTTCTTTGTGATCCCATTGTTTTATATTTGTAACCCAGATTTATAAACTATTTGAAACACTCATTTGAAACATTCCAGATTGTATGTTTTATATAAACAACCTCTTGTCTTTGAAAGCTGGACCCTGATCTCAGAAGCATGTCCAGAAGTTTACAGTCCTGATTGGGGAACAGGTAAGGTTAGGGGAATATGGCAATTGTATATAATCATTATTGAATGTATTCAAGTAGCCATGCTAATTAATTTAGATCCTAGTACAGAGCCTTGAAAAGACTTACTTTGGCAATAAGAGCTATAATAGTAAAAATAGTAGGGAGAGATTCAACAATGGTAACAGTAGTTCTCTTCTGGCAATGAGATGACAGATGTTTTTCTTCTTTACAACTTTGTTTTTTTACAATTTTAATGCAATTTTTAAATGTGTTTTCATTGCCCTAGAAATGCATGTTCAGAGTTATTGATTCTCTTTATAGTTAGACATAGCAACAATATTATGCTAAAAAGTTCATAACATTTGAGTGTGCATTGAAAATATTTTAATATTTATTTTGTTATAAAAACATGTCTACTGTGGAAAATTGTAAAAACACATAAAGTTGTAAAGAAGAAAACCTTTGTCCATTTGTCATCTCATTGCCAGAATAGAACTACTGTTACCATTGTTGAATCTCTCCCTACTTCATGCAGGAGCCCTAGTGGCTAGTGAGTTTGGCTGCTAACTGAAAGGTTGACAGTTCATACCCACTAGCTACTCTGGGAGAAAGATGTGGCAGTCTGCTTCTGTAAATATTTACAGCATTGGAACTCTGTTGTTGTTGTTAGGTGCCATCGAGTCGGTACCGGCCCATAGCGACCTTATGCACAACAGAACAAAACACTGCCCGGTCCTGAGCCAACCTCACTATTGTTGCCATGCTTGAGCCCATTGATGCTGCCACTTGGTCAATCTATCTTGCTGGGGGTCTTCCTCTTTTTCTCTGATCCTCCACCTTACCAATCATGATATCCTTCTCCAATGACTGGTCCCTCCTGACAATATGTCCGAAGTATGAGAGATGAAGTTTGGCCATCCTGGCCTCCAAGGAGCACTCTGGCTGCACTCCTTCAACTCTAGGGGGCAGTTATATTCTCTCCTATAGAGTCCCTACCATTTGGAATTGACTCGATGGCAGTAGTTTGTGTTTGCTACTTCATGCAACCTGTATTTCAGCATTGATGACCTCTAGTGCTCACCTAGCCACTGCCCCTCTGCTATTCCTCTCCCTGGACTCCCCCTGCACACACATACCCTGCTCTACCTGGCAAATTTCTACTCAAGACCTCTCTCTACAGCATCTCACTAGACAGTCTTCTATTGTCTTTTTTCCTGTTACACAGCGGAAAAATTGTGTTTTAATAACATTTTTATCCTGAGGACTATTTTCTTTCCATATTTTAACTTCTGCATCTTAGAAAAGCAATAGTAAATATTCTCAGATATCCACTGTTTTATTGAGAATTCATAGTAAATGTATTTCTTTTCTAGGTAGTAGCTTACTTTTTAGAAGCTGAGTTGAACTGTAGATGTTAGGAAGCCATCCAATTTATGTCATCAATTTGAGATCAAATGCAACTCAAAATAAATAATCCTATTTTTGGTGTCTGTGTGTGTGAATATACTTCATGTCTGTTGCTCAGATAGATTTGCTGTTTCTTTATGAAGCATAATTATTTTTTGTAAATACTTGGAAGCAAATACGACGTTGTTTTGCTTCCATAAGGCAGAACTTCATATTTAAACCTCTGTGTCAGTCTATCTTGTATTAAACTGAAGGCTAAGCTTCTAGATGAAAAAGAGTTCAAAATAAAGTGACGTTAAGAACAGATGAATTCTTCTTTATCATTTTTTAAGTGAGTAGCTCAGGTTGTGACACTGCGGGTTAATTCACTGGACTGCAAGATCAGTTTGAACCACAATGTTGGTGGTATAAGCTCATCAGTAGCTCTTCAGAAACCCTATACAGGGTTGCTATCAGTCGGAACTGACTCGACAGTGCTTAATAACATCAACAAAGCTCAGGTTGCTGGTATACTTCTGTCCCTTGTGGTCACTCAGGAACTCAGATTCCTTTCACCATGACTTGTTTAAAAGTGGGAAATTATTACATCAGTGTTTTGACCAGCAAAAGGGGGAACACAATAAGCGGAACCTTACATACACCCCATTATTTGGAGCTGAGGCTTATATTCTGCTGATTAGACTTTAGTAATATGGTTTACACCTATAAAGGAGGATTGAAAAATAGTCACCAGCTAGGCTGTTGAAGTGTCATTACTGATGAAGAGGAGAGTGGATTTGGGTGTTCCACTAGCAATTCCATGTCTGGAGTCAAAGAACTGCATGCTGGATGATGACAAATGTATTAAAAAGAAATAAAGGTTGGGAACCCTAAAAGTTTATTATTGTCTTAATTTTAGAGCCACCAGTTAGAACTTGCAGTAATAAAAATATTGCTTATATCATTTATATCAGTATGCTTTTGTTGAATCATGTGAATATAACCAAAAGTTTTCAGATAGTATAACCTTAGACAATAATTACTTTTTGAAAATTTCACCTTATTTTTCATTTTCAGTCCCTATTTTGACTTGACGACACTGGTTTTTTAATATAATAATAATGTTTTTATATGCATTGCAACGTAGCACCTGTTAGGATAAGCACTGGACAGCTAACCACAAAGTTGGTGGTTCAAATCCACTCCTCAGAAACCCTATACAGGGTCTGAGGAGTTCAAGCCACTCCTCAGAAACCCTATACAGGGTCTCTGTGAGTTGGAACTTACTGGATAGCACTTAACAACAAGTTTTAACATAAAAAATTATCTTTGATTGAATGGTAAATTAATCTTTAAACAACATCTAATTTGAAATGGGTATTTAGTCAGTTTTAGAGTGAATGTAAAGAATTATGAGATTATTTCTGTAGATTTTGATCAAGTTTACGTTTAGAATAGCAGGGTTGTGAACAAGAAAACAACCCAACAGGGATTACTGATAGTGTACCAAGTAAATGGTTGTCTTTGATTGTCTAGAGAATGAATCAGAAAAATAGAAACAGATTTGTTGTACATATCAAGAACAATTTCATTCCTCTGACCACTAGATAGGAACCCAAGGGGGGTGGACTGAGAAGCAATACAGTCTATGAAATGAAGTGAGGCAGTTTACAGTGAAACCTGATGCTGTGTATTTATCTGGGGTCATGGATTGGATTGCTCAATTGGGGACTAGGTTGACTTCAACTCAATGAAAAAATATTAGCCATCTGGTTGCATGGAAAATACATTATCCGTCTTTCTTAAGGAACTGTTTCTAGAGCCTGCTTTTGTGTATGTACATTTAAACATGTTCCTATTTGTGCATTTCGTATAAAATGCTTCACTTGGGTAATAAAACAAAATGCAGTTCAAAGCACGAAATCATATTAAGATAGTTCTCTAGTGACTAAAATGACAGGAATATGAGATTCTGTAAACCACTGTCATGCTATATATACAAAACAAAACAAACATTTTAGATTTTATGTAGATCTGTCTTATATGAGGGAACTGGATTAAGTCAGAACTTGTTGGATATGGTCTTTCCATCTTTAATAAGATATTATGCTTAAATTGTAAGTGCTACATTACTAAGATACAAGGATACCATATTAAAATATTTGAATTAGCTTTCATTTGATGAAATATATCTAAATTCACATAAAGAATTCATAGATAAACAAGCTCTGAAAAAAATTTTTTTAGAAGCCATTAAAATGCATCCTGTTGCTAACATTCATAATTAGTAATCTGTACTATGGGTAATAACTAATATCCTAATATTATGCAGTGTTAACTGTTTGTTTCAATTTTGCATAGTAAAGCATATCAATTTCATATGTTTTAAAAGTAAACTTTTATATCTCTGTCTTTGTAGCTACCTAACAACCTATCCATCCATCCATCCATGTACATTAGGTAATCTCAGATTCAAAGCCTCTTGTGACTTTAACCATTAACTGTGAAAGAAATCACTGCATTAGATAGAGTGTTTAAATACATGATATACGTGTCCCTTTCCATGCTACCAAAAGTATGAGATTCAGGGTTTCAATAGTGTTCTCTAAAACCTTTTTAACCCTTTCAAGATCCAAATATTTTCTGCTTTGAATTGTTGAAGCATGGGTGTATTTTTTTTTTTTTTTTTTTCCGTAATGAAAGCCATTCTAAATGAAATAAAATTTCTGTTTGTGGCAGTATGAATTTGATACAATTGGTTGTTGTTGTTATATGCCGTGGAGTCGGTTCCGACTCATAGTGACCCTTTTTGTTGTTGTTATGTGCCGTGAAGTCGGTTCTGACTACACATATCACCTGTATCTGGTGCTGAGGTTAGTGGGATTAAGTTTATTTCTTCAGGCCCCCACTAGATGGCAGAACACACTAAAAGTGGGTTCGATGCTTCCCACTACACGCCAGAGAACGAAACTGTAGCTGGACAGTATTATGTACCATGGATCACAAAATGGCTAGAGTAGTGGAAATGATTTAATTTTGCTTTGCAAATAATCATCTCTGAGGATCTTTGTAAAGTGGAATAGAAATAAATTTACAGGTTCTTTCAGTGTATTTGAATGTAAAATATTTTGTTTATTGTGGTAAGTTAACTTAATAATACTATTATTTCAATGGAATTTACCTTTATTCAATACTCAGACCAGGATTGTGTGTGTGTGTGTGTGTGTGTGTGTGAAGGAGAGTGTTTAGTAACTTAATTTTTGTGATCATAAACAAGAACAAAATAAATCTTTCCTCAAATAGGAGAACAAAAAGTCAGTTTTCTATCATATCATCAAAGTTGTTGTATAATTAAAGATTTGATAACTGGAACATTGTACCACACATATGTAGTTGAAAAATCACTGTGATTTGTTTAATGATTTTAGAAAAAAGTTATCTCAAAACCTTGCAAATGTTAAAAGTCAAACAGCAATTGATTAAGGAAGAAGAAAAACAAACAAAATAAAAGTAGTTGAACTCTACATGATATGGTTTTTATCATGTTCAATAAAGTTAAAGTGTGCAAATATCAGTTCCATATCAAGAAGAGAAATGGCAAGTATCATGTACTTTGGATGTGTCGTCAGGAGGGACTGGAATCTGGAAAAGGACATCATGCTCTGTAAAGTGCACTGTCAGCAAAAAAAAAAAGGAAGACCCCCCCTCCCCCAACAAGATGGACTATTGCAGTGACTGTAACAGTGGGCTCAAACATGACAATTGTGAGGGGAGGGCAGGGTCCACCAGTGTCTCTTTCTGTTGTTCATAAGATTGCTATGAATCAGAGCCAACTGGAAGGCACCTGACAGTAACATTGTTAATTAGAAACTAAGCCAGTGAAACAATTGAGGATTCTTTTTTGTGGGGTCTGTTTTGTGTGTTATGTATGTATGTATGCATATGGATTCCTTTCTTTTAAATAGAAAATACAGGAATTAATTACTATTTGGAAAGACTGTATGTAGATAGTGAAAGATTTGGAATTATCAGTTGTGTGTGTGCTTGTTCTATGCTATGGTCTGCTTTCTTGCAGATGTCCCTTACACATTTGATTATAATTCAGTTAATACTCTAATGATTTAGCTTGAGTAAGAGAAATGTTACCAGAGGTCTGGTAGCGTAGTGGTTACGAATCGGGCTGCTAACCTCAAGGTCAGCAGTTCGAAACTACCAGCTGTTGTGCTTTCTGCTCCCGTAAAGATTTGCAGCCTTGGAAACCCTGTACAGGGTTACTATGAGTCGGAACCGACTCCACAGTATTTAACAACAACAGTAACAAGAGAAATGTAGTATTGAAATGATCAATGGCAAAATTGGATATGTTTGCATTCCTGTAATGTCTGTTAAGAGACTTTCTAGGTTAACAGTTAAATGATTTCATCATAAAATAATTCATGTCCACTGGTTATAATATTTGATAAGGTATTGATAATAACTAATAAGATAGTAAATCAGTTCAAAATAGAGTCTGGTATCTCAGTCTGTGAAAAATTGAAATGGTACTGAATTGTGCTTTAAGGAGTCTGTGTTGTCCTGTAGGGTTAGCACTGGACTAATAAACACACATTGGCCATTCACATCCACCAGTGGCTCCTGGAGAAACATGAAGCTTTCGGCTCCTATAGGATTTCCAGCCTCAGAAATCCTATATAAGAGCACCATGAGTTGGAAGTGACTAGAGGCTGTGAGTTTGGTTTTTTGGTACATGACTAGGAGGAGTCCTGGTGGTTAAGGGCTTGTCTGCTATGGGGCATTTGTTGGCTTAAACCTATTAACTGCTCCTTGAAAAAAATATGTGTCTGTCAACTTCATTAAAAAGACTCCAGACTTACCACGATGAAGTGATGAAGTCAGTTCTTACATATAGTGACCATATGTAGGATTCCCTAGGCTGTGAATTGAGCAGTTCTAAGGAGTCCTGGTGTGGTGCTGTGGGTTAATGCGCCAGACTTCAAAGCCATTTGAACTGCAAGGTCAGCAATTCAAGCTCATCAGTTTCTTCTCAGGAAAACTATACTGGGTCACTATAGGTTGGAATCAACTCAACAGCACTTAACAACAACAGTTGTGTCTGTAGGGTCACTGTGAGTCAGAATTGACTATATGGCTAATTGATTGTCTTAAAATTATAGCTTTTTCTGTTGAATATCTAGCCCCTTTCTGTATTTCTATTATTAAGTGTCATTAAACTGTTTCTGACTCACAGTGGCCCTGGGTAGGGCTTCCGAGATGCTGCTGGTGGCTTTGAACTGCTGATCTTGTAGTAGTGCAGTGCTTTTCCTACAGCACCACACCCGAAATCTATATTAGACTTCTCACAATCTCCAGTGCCGATGGGAAGCAATTTTCAAAGTTTTGTCCAGTTTTCTTTACCACAAAGAAGTGATGATGTAATTCATATTTTAAATAACTTATTTGATTTTGTAGTTTTCAATACAGTTATTCACATAATAGTATGTTACCACCTTTGGTATACATAAGAGTATTTATTCCCCAGTTCTGTATTTTGGATGTGTTTCTTATATACCAACACTTCAAAAGTCTTGAAGTGTTATTTAACTATTTAATTTGGTTACAATGACAGTTGGCCCCTGAGAGCATTATAGGGTAGCTTTGTATCAAATTTGCTTCTGATTAACAGTTATAAATTTTAGCTAGCTTCAGTTTTGGTCTTTATCTTTGATCAATTATTCCCTTTACAATAAGTATATATTAATAGTTTCTGTTACATTGACATAGAAAAGGGGGGAAAAGCTGCTTAGATTGAAATTTTTGTTACTGCTTATATTTTGTACATTTTAGTTTTCTAGGAATGTTTTAGAAACATGACTTATATTGTAAAACTGAGGGATTAAAATGAAGAGACCCTAACTTGATTTTAATAGATAGCTTGGAAATATTCCAGTATAAATAATTAACACGATGGGAACTTTTTTGACTAAGAGTACTGACTACTCACAACATTTAGCAACAAATCTCTAAATACTAAATTTAGGGCAATATGGGGTTTTTGCAAACAAAATTTGGGGCTTTTGAAAACAAAAACCATGGACAAGGAAATAGACAAAGATAAAAAAGCAAAATAAGTGTTAAAGTCACTCTTACTGATAGCAGATTAAATCATTTTTACTATCAAATTGGAAGCCTGGTGTGGCACTGAGGGTTAATGCACTGGCCTGTAAGGTTGGAGTTCAAGCTCATAATACATAAGATCATATTACATGCTCTTCAACCTCAATGGAGTGTGTGTCTTTGCTAATTCGATGGTTGTTGTTAAGTGCTATCGAGTCATTTCTGACTCATAGTGACGCTGTATAAGGCTTCTGATGAGCAGCGGATATGTTTGAACTGCTGACCTTGTGGTTCAAAGTCCAGTGCTGATCCTACAGCACCACACCAAAATATGTATCCAGGCAACCCTTTGAGTTACTGGTTTGCAAGAAGGACAACTTTTTAAGGATTCATGTGCTTTGTTAAAGGTTTTTATTTTCAGAAGCCTTCTCTAAAGAAAAAAGTAAAGTTCAAAAGAGATGAATACTTAATAGAGTATTCTACTGTACTGCCAATGTTGGTGGTTCAAACCCACCAGCTCCTCCTTATTTTGACTTGAAGGCACTTAATAACAACTCAAAGTTGCTTTGGAAGAATATTAAAGACTTGAAAAAACTCCATATATTGTATTGTTAAATAAGAAACAAGAGTACCAAATGGTATCTAAAACCTGTAAACATGTATGTACATAGAAGAAGAGGATGCTCTAGGATAAGCGCTGGTCTGATAACTGTGAGGTTGGCTGTTCAAACCCACCAGTGTCTTCTTGGAAACGCTATACAAAGTTGTTAAGAGTTCTTACCCACTGGATGGCATTTCACAACAGCAGGCCTTAGATGTGGATCTGGGATTATGAGTTTTCTACAACCAACATGCTAATTAGGAGGAGGCTTCAGACAGTGCATGGAAAAATTCATACTCTCTTAATTCCATTTTCCACAAACTTTTTGAAGCTCCCATCATACAGTCAAAATAACAAAAATTGCTTAGAAAAAGAAAGTGAACACTATATTCAAGTTTATGAATAGCCGATTTTTCTACCTAGAACATGTTGAATGTAAATATGGAGAAAGTTTATAAAATTCATTTTTGATGGATTTTCCACAAAACTTACCAATCAATTTAGAAAAATGGAGAACTTCTCAGTTGATCAGCTGCTTCAGAACAGCATTTTGTCAGTTGTCCCAACTCACGTATTTTTAGTTCCTCAATTGACCGTATTGGACAGTTGTTTTGCAGTCATGTAGACATGTTTTTTTGGGGGACGGGGGAGGGGAGGCAAAGCTGCTGAAGAAATACTTAAGAGAAACTTAATAAGGGGCACAGTGGGAGATCATGAAAATGAATCCTCTTTCTTAATATTGTAATGCAGATTACATTGATTTACTATAAATATCTGTATGAAATTGGTGCTCCCCTTAAGTGAGCCCATATATTAAGTTGATGTCTGATGAATCCTGGCTGAAGGCAGAGAATACCAGAAAGATGTTTACCTGTGTTTAATTGACTATGCAAAGGCTTTCCATTGTGTGGATCATGACAAGCTATGGACAACATTGCGAAGTATGAGTATTCCTGAACACTTAATTGTGCTCCTGAGGAATCTGTACCTGGACCAAGAGGCAGTTGTTCATACAGAACATGGGAACACTGGATGGTTTAAAATGAAGAAAGGTGTGCTACAAGGTTGTATTCTGTCACTATACTTACTCAACCTGTATGTTGAGCAAATAATACGAGAAGCTGGGTTATATGAAGAAAAACGTGGTGTCAGGATTGGTGGAAGACTCATTAACAACCTGCGATATGCAGATGATACAACCTTGATCGCTGAAAGTGAAGGTATGAGTACATATTGTAAAAATCAGAATGCAAGTTTGATTGCTAAAGAACAGTAAAACTTATTAGATGTGTTTATTGGATCGTCTTTAGACTTCTTTCTAGTTATAAATAGGAGTTTTTGTGTCTCTTACCCAAATCCAATCCCATTGCCTTTGAGTCGATTCTAACCCAGGATGGATTAGAGATGCCATATGATAAGCGCTTGACCTCAAGGTTGGTTTGAACAGCAATGTCTGCGGTTCAAACACACCAGCCACTCATCAGAAACCCTATACAGGGTGGCTATGAGTTGGAACTAACTCTAAGGCACTTAACATAAACACAAGCTTGCCAAGGCTGTAATCTTTATGGAAGAAGCAGACAGGCATAGCTTTCTCCTACTGAGCTGGTGAATTTGAACTTCTAAGCCCAGTACTTTAACCATGGTGCCACCAGGATTTACTTTTCTGTCTCTAATGATTAATTAAAAGCAAAGGTAGTTCTTTCTTTGATTCTAAACTGACTGTAAAGATGTTTCTGTGTTTGAACATTTAGTGGAAATATGCCATCGTTCTGTACGGTTACAGAGCTCATTCTTGCCTGCTCTGACTTTAGCCTTTCACTTATTAGTGCAGTCTCTTTAAAGTAACACTGTTTTAGGGCATTGCAATTGCTACATTTAAATGAAAGGGGGAATCAGTAATAATTGGTGGAAAGCTAGAACCAGTAAAGAGCATTAATTCTGAAGCAGGTCTTGCTGTGTCCTTGTCTAGCACCTTCAGCTCTCAGTATGGTACCTTCAGTTTCTGCATGCCCAGCTTTTCAGCACTTTGTTGCTTTTGCTCATACTGATAATAAACATATTAAAAGTCAAAAGTCCTGCATTGCACTGTTCTAGAGAAGGGATCTTATTGCACGTCATCCAGTTTCCTAATGTGACATCTGAGATGCAGAGAATTTATGGAACTTACCTCAGATCATATCTATCAGAACTCAACCAAACAAGTGGCCATCTAGCTTACTCTCCTGGTCATCCCAGGTGTGTTGGACTAGAACTCTTTGACAAAGGATTTTCAATGGCTCTGATCTTTTGGATGAACAGTGTCAGGCCTTTCTTTCAAGCTGCTGCTTTGTGGATTCAAACTGCCAGCCTTTATTAATGAGTTGTACCACTCAAGGATCCTTAGGCCAGACCTAGTTAGTGCCGTATTAATAATTAGATCTTCATTCTTCTGCTTTTAAAAGCTACAAAGGATTGCATATAATGGTGATTAAGATCCTAGGCACTGGATCCAGATTATTGGGATCCAAATTCTGGCTCTAACTCTGTCAGCTGTGTGATTTGAGATAAATTACTTAAACTTACTCTTTCTTACCCATTTCCTCATCTATATAATGAGGGTAAGAATACTATCCACTTCATGAGGTATTTGTGAAAATCAATGAAACTAACTTTTACAAGGGTGAACTGGTAGCATAGTGGTTACGAATCGGGCTGCTAACTTCAAGGTAGGTCGGCAGTTTGAAACTACCAGCTGTTCCACGGAAGAAAAATGAGGGTTTCTGCTTCCATAAAGATTTGCAGCCTCGGAAACCCTGTGCAGGATTACTATGAGTCAGAACCGACTCCACGGTACTTAACAACATAGAGCAGTACCTAGAATAACTTAACTGTTGTAGAAATAGTTCTTAAATGACAAGAAGAAAAACACTCTAGTCCTAGATGACATATTATCCATTGTGTATATGTTGTAGTTGTTGTTGTAAGTGCCGTCGAGTTGGTTCCGACCCATAGCGACCCTGTATAGGGTTTCCAAGGAATGTATATTGTATGAGGTTTAATATTATAGCCAATTTTTATTTTGAAAAAAATACTAATTTAGCACAAAGGAAATAACAGCACCATATCACGTGAGTTGTAAAGTTTATGGAGGTCATGTCATGCACTTACTATATGTCTTTGCTCACACATTTTTCAAACATATGTTACTATTTTTCTATTGTTAGAAATATTTTAGAGCCTATTGCTAGGAAAAACTTGATAGTTTAAAAATACACTTTTAAAGGACAAAGTTAAAATTTTAAATTGTATCAAAAAAATGTACAGAGGGACACAGAAGCTATGTCTATAGCTAAGCTATGTCTAAAACTTCATAGTATTTAAATTTTACTCCTTTATAAATCAGTATTTGGTTAATGTAGTTCTAGCCTTGTTTGTTTCCCCTGCTCATCAATCAATCCCTGAGAGACATTTCTGGAATATGTTATAAACAATATCAAGTCAAAATTAAAGATCTTGTTGAATACTAAGAATTTATCTAAGAATATGTTTCTTTCTTCAAATTTCAAGTAAAAAAAAAAACCCCAAACCCAAACTGGTCGTTGTATCCTTTGTCTTGAGGACTGTATTTCTACCTGTGGAGAAGCCAAGTAATGTCTCTATATTATCCATATCTAAAACTCTACTACTTACGGATAATATTCTAGGGGGAACTTTTAATAGTTTCTCTAAGGAACTGTCCACACTTAAGAAAAATAGCTTTAGGCTTAAAAAGTCTCCGTGCATGTCTGAAATGACAACTGCACAATCATGCAGGCTTCACAGTCTCGAGCTATTTTCAGCTCTGGCTGCTTTTAAAACAGAATGGAGTGAAACAGTAGCTACAGAGGGTGAGCTGGATCATGCACTCTCAAGTGTAGATGTGGCCTTAAAGAACAATCTGCAGAATGGCATTGAAAGGATAAGACCCAGAAGAGATGTTATTTTCTCTATTTCAATGCTTTTTGAGTGCCTTGAAAGTGATGCTTGACCTGTATATCATAAACCCTAACCAGAACATTTTAGAGGACTCATTTATATCTCAGCTTTTCATGCTTCCATTACTGCCAATGATAGCATATCATCATATATTAGACTAAGTGCTCCTTATGGGGCATTGTGAGTTGACATATGTGAAGTTGGTTGATCTGAATGGCATTTTCTAAATGATGTGTCCTGCTTAAGTCACTAAGAATGGTTTCAGGGTGACTATTATATTTTGCCCTTTTATATCATAAAATGACCTGAAATAAGACAACTGGGTTCATTCTGCTGAGAATGAACTTCTTGCCCTGTCCAATTTAGGTTTCTTGTTATTGATTCCAAGTACTGGAGAAGAGGAAAGAAAAATCAACTGTGCAACTCAGTTGCTAAATGGTGGCATGAACAGGTATCTCCACTTGAATAAAAGGTTAGAAGAACAGAAGGAAGGAGAGGTGGAATAAAAGAATTTTGGAGTATTGGGGAAATAGTTTGATTCTACATCTTGAAGGAATGTCTGTTTTAATTCACGTTTTAAAGAGGACACTAGAAAACTTATTTTGAGCCCTGGTATGGCTCTGTAGGATAAGCCCTGGACTAGTAACTGCAAGATCCTCAGTTCAACTCACCAGCCATTCTTACAAAGTTGCTATGATATGAAACTGACTTGATAGCACACAAGAAGAACAAGACTTACTTTAGGAGTAAAAAAAAAATAGTTCATACAAAGGAGAACACAGTTAAATAAAACACTGATTAAATTTAAAATCAAGTAAAAAGAAGTTGGGAATATATGAGGGGGCTTCAAAGATTTTGTGAAAAATTTCTATCCTTTATATTACATTTTTCCACAAACTTTTAGAAGCCCCTTATATTAGGGACTAAAAAGCAAATGACTTACCACTCTGATCCTGTATATTTTCAACAGTGGTATAATAGATTCTATTTCATCCTTGAATTTTTAACAAGTTCGAGACCTTGAATTAATGTTCTAGGTGTAGGCCTTTGAATTTCCTCTAGTTTGATGTCTGTCTCCACTATAATTTTTACTTGAAAGTCCCAAAGATGACATATTATGTATGTATTTGTATGTATTCATGAATTTAAAAAATTACCTTTTATAGCTCAGGCCATTTTCTGGTTCGTTTTAGAAGTCCCCCTGGGTGGTACATTTACACTTGACTGATAAGTGGAAAGTTGGCTTTATGAACCTACCCAGCAGTACTGTAGAAGGAAAGCCCTGGTGAAATTCTTCTGTAAAGATTTTAGTTATGAAGACACTAATGCAACTCGGTTCTACTCTGTAACACACAGACTCACCACACAACTCAGTGCCACACAACAATAAAAGCCAGCTATAATAATTAGAGGTTAAATTAGGATACTTTTTGCTTCTTATAGTAGAAACCCCAACTCAAACTGGCTTGAAAATAGGGAAATCAATTTACCTAACATAAAGTCCTGGTATGGCATTGTGGGGTAAAGCACTAGACCGCAAGGTTGGTTTGAACCACAAAGTCAGCAGTTCAAACTCTCCAGCCGCTCCTTGGAAATCCTATACATGGTAGCTATGAGTTAGAACTAACTCGACAGCATTTAACAACAACATAAAAAAAATATCCACAGGTCTATGAGGATGATTTTTACTTCAGTATATCAAGAATTCAGATTTTTAAAATCTCTTTGCTCTGTTTTCTTTGGCATTTCAGTTTTGTCCTAAGGCTTGTTCCTCTCATCAAATGGCTACCGCTAAAATAAGGACAACCGATTCTCTATAATGGGGGAGGGGATTGTCAATGAGAAAAGGAATTCATGACTAAGAAGATCTTTCAAGCTCTAAAAGCCATTCATTCCAGTAGGATTGAACCAATTCTAGACCAAAATCAGGAGCAGGAAATTATAACTTTATTGGCTCAGGAATCAGTTTTACTGTCTAGAACTGGGGATGGAGTTGATACCTGAGTTAAATGAATTCATTACAGAAGATAAAGAAGAAATGGATGTTCAGTAATCAATTATCAGTGTCCGTTTTTCTAAGAGGTCTTATGTAAAAACTTATATATGCCCAAGTTAAAGCTTTGTATAGGTGACGTCAAGAGCTTGTAAATAAGCTACAGGAATCACAAATTATTGCTCTATTTCTTGTCTATGGATACCAAGATAAAGAGTAATCCAATTTGGAGTATTCATTTAATGTTGAACCCCAATAGGGGACTAACTTTCTAAAAAAAAAAAACAAAACCCTATAACTTTGGTGTGGCACTGTGCATCAGACTGCAAAGTTGTTTGAACTGCAAGGTCAGTGGTTCAAGTTCACTAGCTGCTCCTTGGAAACCCTATACAGGATCGCTATGGGTTGGAATCAACTCGACGACACTTAGCAACAACACCTTTGGTGTTTGTTCTCCATGGGAACCTTGGACTTTTTTTTTTTTTTTTTTTTAACAAATTTAAAATTATGATGAGCTGACTAGCCTCAGCCATTCCTAGAAAATCAATCTAACTGCAAAACCAGCTTTGTCTTTCCATGTGTTTCTAAACTTGATACCAGTTCTCAAAGTTTCTTAGTTACAGTTTAGGGTCATGGAAGAAATTGTCAAATCTTGCTTGCTTGCTTTGTTTTCTGAATGAAATAAAGATTGGATACAAAAATAAGATTGAGAAGAAACTATTAATATTCTTAATGGATAACAAGGACCCAATTAAGCTTTCTCCCATTAAGATAGACTCTGATAAACTATATGTCATAAACTATAAGTCATCTACAGAAAACCCCGAGGGCCTTTTGATTCTTTTGGAACACATCTATGGTCTGGGCCCTGTGAGCAATGCTTTCCCTGACTAATGGCCACATAGCTCAATGGCCAGCTTTAACCTGGCTCACCAGCTAGTTTCCGAAATGCTGGAAGAAGATATGCTGTTACTGGTGCTGCTGATGCCTGCTATTGTGTCACTTCCGACTCACAGTGACCTGGTGTAGGGTTGCTGAAGCTGTACATTTTTGTTGCTATTGTTCAGTGCCATTGAGTTGATTGCTACTCATAATGACTAATGGGTTTCCAAGGAGCAGCTATTGGATTTGAACTACTGCCTTTGCAATTCAAACCTACCATTCTGTCCAGTGCTTATCCTACAGTACCACACCAGGGAGCAATAAGTGTCATCTTTCTCCTATAGAGCGGCTGGTGGAGTTGAACTGCTGATCTTACAATTAACATCCCAATGCATTACCCACTATGCTACAAAGGTTCCTAGAAGAGAACCTGGTGCTCACTTTTTAATTTATTTTTTATTCAAAGGGGAGTTCTTGCCCAGGTATGCCTAAAGAATAAGGGAAAACAGTGAGGGCCCATTATACTTGGACCGGTTAGATCAAACACCATTACATACTTGGCCCCAGCCATAGGTGAAGAATTGCCACACCTACTAACCAAATATGATTCAATGACTTTAAGGTGTTTCTCAACCACAGCAGCTGCAACTCCTTCCTTGAGCAGCACCCAGGGCTTTCAACCAGTTCATTTTGGTTTGATCCTCTGTGTGGCGCTGTAGGATAAGCGCTGAATTACTGCTGCAAGGAAACCCTATTGGGGTCTCGATGAGTAAGAACCTACTTGACACTTAACAACTGAGAATTTGCATTTTTACCCCAGATATAAGTAATCAAAATCCACATTTTAAGGACATCTCCGGGACAGCTGGGAAATTCTTATAAGGCTATTTGAGGATATATAAGAATCACCTGGGGCTCTTGTTAAAATGTAGATTCTGATTTAGTATCTATATGAGTGGAAATGCAAATTCTTAGCAGAGTGTAGAATTGGATTGAACCAGTTTGTTACATGGGAGAAAGATGAGGCTTTCTGCTCCTGTAAAGATTTACAGCCTAGGAAACTCTGTACAGGGTCGCTATGAGTTCGAACTGACTCCACGGCACATAACAACAACAACTTTGAAGTCCTGAGAGGAACATGCTTACCTCCAGCCCCCTACACTGCTATGGGGTTGGCTATGGAGCTGTAGGATAAGCACTGGACTGCAAGGTCAGTGTGAACTACAAGGCTGTCAGTTCACACTCATCAGCAGCTCCTTGAAAACCCTAGACAGGGTTGCTATGACTCAGAACCAACTCGACAGCACTTAAGAGCAACATAGGGGTTTATTATGGTAGTTAACAGGTTACAATTCAGGGTCAAACATGCTCAGGGCACAGCTGTTCGTGTCAGAACAGCCTCTCCTCGGCCCAGAGGCCGACCTTTCTGTACTTGGCAAATGTTACAAAGTTCTTTTAGGGCGGCTGATAAATGCCCTCACCATAAACCTTAGCTTGAAGTCCCTCAATTCTAGCTCCATAAGTCAGCAAACTTATCTTCCCCAATTAAGTGCCGGGAGGCAAGCCTCCTGCCCAGAGTCACTCAGCTTTTTTTGCTCTTTGGCCTGGAAAGCCTGCTACTCTGTCTCATGCTCTGACTCTTGGTTCTGCTGCTGCTAATCCTCTGCCACTCTTCTGGTGTCACAGCTTTTTGTCCCTGGGTCAAGGAATTCAATGTGCAGGGACCCCAGTAATCTATTTTGTTTTCTACTGCTGGTGTGTTTTTTGTAATGTTTGATAATGTATTTATGACATGTATTGGTAGTTGGTGGTTAAGTGCCATGGAGTCGGTTCCAACTCATAGTGACCCTGCACAGGGTTTCCAAAGCCTGTAAATCTTTACAGGAGCAGAAAGCCTCATCTTTCTCCCGCAGAACATGTGGTTCACAGCCCGATTCATAACCACTACACTACCAGAGCCCCTTGTGACATGTATTAGAGTTCCTAAATGTGTCCCTATTTTTTCATTGATGATCTTTATAGTTCTACATTTTACATTTAGGGCTTTAATCCATGTTGAGTTTATTTTTGTGTATGGTGTGAGGTGTGGTCTTGTTTCACTCTTCTGCATTTCTAGTTTTGCCAGCCCTATTTGTTAAGAGACTGTCTCTTCCTCATTTAATGTGTTTGGTGCTTTGTCAAAGATCAGTTTATACGGTGGTATGTGGGTGAATTTACTTCTGGGATCTCAGTTCTGTTCCATTGGTCTAATGTGTCTTTCATTTTACCCAGGCTGTTTTGACCATTGTGGTTGTGTAATACATTTTGAGACCTCCAACTTTGTTCTTCTTAAGCAGTACTTTGCTTGTCCAAGGTCTCTTTCCTTTCCATATAAAGTTCATGATCATCTTTTCCATCTCTTTAAAGAATGATGTTAAAATATGGATTGGGATTATGTTAAATCTGTAGACTGCTTTGGGTAGTGTTGATATTTTCACAGTGTTAAGGTTTCCTGTCCATGAGCCTGGTGTTTTCTTCCATTTTTGTAAGTCTCTTGTGGTTTCTTCCAGTAGTGTTTTATACTTTTATTTGTATAAGTCTTTTGTTTCTCTGGTAAGATTTACTCCTAAGTATTTCATCTTTTGGTTGGCTATTGTAAGTGGTATTGTTTTTCTAATTTCCTTTTCTGAGCTGTCTTTGTTATTATAGAGGAAACCAACTGATTTTTGCATATTCATCTTGTACCCTGTTGCTGAATCTTTCAGTGAGTTCTAATAATTTTCTTGCTAAGTCTTTGGGATTTTCTATGTATAGGATCATATCATCTGCAAATAGAAAGAGATTTATATTTTCTTTGCCAATTTGAATGTCTTTAATTTCCTTTTCTTGCCTTATAGCTCTGGTTAAGGCTTCCAACACAATAGGAATAGGTATGGCAATAAAAGGCATTCTTGTCTAGTTCCTGTTTGCAAAGGGAATGGTTTCAGTTTCTCTCCACTGAGAGCAATCTTTGCTGTTGAATTATATATATGTTCTTAGTTATGCTGAGGAATTTCCCTTCAGTTCCTACTTTATTGAGTGTTTTGATCAGTAATGGATGCTTCATTTTGTTAAATGCTTTTTCAGAATCAATTAATATGATCATGTGGTTCTTTTCCTTTGTTTTATTTATGATTCATTAAATTGATTGTTTTTCTAGTCTTGAACCATCCTTGTATCCCTGATATGAATTCCAACTGGTCACAATGTAGTATGTTTTCATATGTTGTTGACTTATATTGTCTAGGATTTTATTGAGATATTTTGCATCTATTTTCTTGAGGGATATAGGTCCATAATTTTCTTTATTAGTGGTGTCTATGATTGGTTTTGGTATGATGGTTATGCTTGCTTCATAAAATATATTTGGGAGTTATCCATCATATTCTGTGTTCTAGGATAGTTTGAGTAGAAGTGGTGTCACCTCGTCTCTGAACGTTTAGTGGAATTTACCAGCAAAGCCATCTGGGCCTAGACTTTTGTTTTGTTAGTAGTTTTTCAATTACCTGATCAATGTCTTCTTTTGTTATAAGTCTGTTCAAGACTTCTGCTTCATCTGTGTTAGTTTAGATAGGTCGTGTTTTTCAATATATTAATCCATTTTTCTATATTTTCAAATTTATTATGGTATAATTCTTCATAGTATTTGGTGATTATCCTTTTGATTTCCATTTGTTTTGTTGTGATGTCACCTATATAATTTCTTATAACATGCTCTTTTTTTAATATTTACAGAGTTGAAATGGAAATAAGTTTAGGTTTTCTTCTAACAGATAAAGCTTAACCTTTGATAGAGTCATATGTTGAGCAAGTGTGGATCTTTCTAGTTTATTTAGCTATCAGGGTTTTCTGTTCCAATCCTTACCCTCATCAGGTGCGACCCTATAGGTGAGAGATCCAGGTGTCATTTACATCGACTTTTATCTCTGTAACTTCTAATAGTAAGTTCTGCCATAAAGTTGAGCCACAACCAGTTAAAATAAACTGAAACATTATGGAGTGACTCTCTAGGATAAGCACTGGATTGGTAACTGAAAGGTTGGCAGTTCAAACCAATCAGTCACTCTCGGAAACCCCATAGGATCAGCCTTTTTAAAACAGGTTATTTGTGCTTAGACTTATTTTTTTCTACTGCATTGAAAAATCAAGAAAATGTATGTCATAGAATAGTAAAGCTAAAAAAGAGGACAGATAGCATTTGGGAGATCCACTCGACGTAAAGGATTAGGGAATCAATGTCTACAGTTAGTGGCATGTCCATGTGGCTTGTTAGTAACAGAGCCAAGTGCAGAACTTGGATCAGCTGTCCGTTTTGCTGCTACTGCTCTTAGTTGCATTGGAGTCAGCCCCGGTTTCATGTTACAAACTAGAACTCCACACGGTTGCCTTGGTTATAACATTTTACATTAGAAGATTGCCATGCTTTCCTTCTGTGTTGTTCTTTTTTAGTTAGGATTTGTTCAAATATAGAAATAAAAGGTTCTGGTAACAACCATAGAATTTCAGAGATAAAGTATAAAAAGGTATTAGAGATATTCTAGTGAGTTTTACCCTGCTCTTTCCTTATCATGACAGTATTTTCTCTAAAAGATATATGGCAAAGATTGTCCCAGAAAGAGAGAAACAGTTTTGTGCTAAGTCTCAGTTCACAAACAGTTCAAATTTAGACTTTTATCCTTCTCTACGCATGAGGTTTCTTAGACCTAGAGATAGACTTACAGTCCTGAGAGAAGAATACTGTCATTATTCTAAAATTGTAGATTTCTATTTTTGATGAATTTTGTCATGTTATCTGAATCAAACTCTCCAAACTGTCATTGAGTCATTTCTGACTCATGGTTACCCTATGAGACAGAGCAGGACTGCAGATCTTTACAAGAGCAGGCAGCCACACCTTTCTCCTGCAGAGTAGCAGGTGGGTTTGAACCACCACCTTCTCAGTTAACAGCCCAGTATTTAACACACTTTGCCACCAGGGCTCCTTTTTATCTGAATTTTGTTGTTGTTAACATTGAGTCAGTTCTAACACATAGCAACCATTATAGGGTGTCTGAGGAGTGGCTGGTGGGTTTGAACTGGTAACCTTGTGGTTAGTAGTCCTATGCTTAATCTAAAGCATCACACCAGGGCTCCTGAATAGTACAAGAATATTGTCTGATGTCAGGGTAGAGCATCAGTTTGTTAAATATGAACATTTGAAATGTATTCTATTATTGAAACTGTTTCGGCATTTTTTCATTTTTATATATTTCAGCTCTGTCAACAGCTGACATTGCTGGAGCCCAGTGACTGGTGCCTGAGCAGGTCTGTCCCTGGCTGTTGACCACTCATTATGGGGCCGCAAGCTTTTGTTCCACTGTCTGATAGCTCTTGCTATTAAAATATTTCAGCTGTTCAGATTCTAGCCTTCTGAATTAATACTGGCTTTTAGTATCCCACTGAACTAATGAATCACTGAACAAAAACTAGAAACTTCTTGGCAGTGAAGCATAGAAACAGAAATGGCCAAGAAGAGTCAGCCTTGTGAAGATTAGAGTAAATTCACTGGATGGTGCAGAGATTGGCTGCTGATGTTTTAAAACAATCTGTATAAGCTGAGGAGCATTCAAAAAAGGGGATGAGACAGAAGCTGTCAGCAAAAAGAAAATGAGAGAAGAAAGGAAGAAACTGGGTAGAAAGAAACAGTGGTAGGGGCAGCAAAAAGTGAGTTTTCTATTTTTTTCTTTGCAGTTTGAAGTTCAGTTATTTATACCCTAAGAGTTCGTAAAGAAATATCTCAACTCTACAGTGTGCTACATGGATGGATAGGGAGTGGAGTGGGGGAGACTGTGCTTGGATGAAGGAGGAGATGCTGAGCTTAATTTTTAGGTCAATCAAAAGCCCTGGCAGCAAGCACAATTCATTTGATACTGGAAATGAACTTTACTGAGGCAACATAGGTTTTGATACTGTTATAAAATATCAATCGGGGTAATTTGACTGAAAGTAAAAAGATACTCTCACATATAGCTCAGGAACAAAGACAGTACATTTTAAAGACATATACAAGGGAGCTACAGAAAGTTCTTAGAAAAATGGAATTAAAAGAATAATGGAATTTTTCCATGGGCTTTTTTGAAGCCTCTTTGAACGGATTGAAATTGGATCTGTAAAGCTCTCAGAGCTCAAACACCCCTAGAGGTTGATCTGTTTCGACTACTCTCCTTTTTCCTCTTCTCCTCTCCCCTTCCTCCTCTTCTCTCTCTATCCAAGTGCCTGCCTCACCTTCTTGCCTTTTCTTCATCACTCTTTTCTCTCTCATTCTGAAAATATCTCTCTTCTCTGCCACATCTTTCTGTCTCTCAGTAATTCTTCCTCACTCTGTACATTTAATTCATTCTTTTTTCACCAGCAGCTGATTTCATCCTCTCCCTCTATTTTTTATCTTTTACATTTGGATTGCACATGGCATCCTTTCTTCATTACCTCACTATTGACACGTTTCTTAGTGTTTCCTTTTATGAAATTTAAAAACAAAGACTGTACTTTGCTGAGCTCACCCTTTTAAGCCTATCCATCCAGTTACTCTCTAGTCAATTCCTAATCACAGCGGTCCCATAATTGTGTCAGAGTAGAACTGTGCTCAGTACGGTTTTCAATGGCTGCGTATTGGAAGTAAGTATCACCAGGCCTTTTTTCTGAGGTGCTTCTGGGTATACTCAAACCTCCAACCTTTGGCTAACATTTGAATGTCTTAATGCTTTATGTTGTTGTTAAGTGACATCAATTCAGTTCCCGACTCATAACGACCCTTTACACAACAGAACAAAACACTGCCCGATCCTTTGCCATCCTCGCAATTGTTACTAAGCTTGAGTCCATTGATGCTGTCATGGTGTCAATCCATCTTACTGGGGAATTAGCTTCTTTTTTGCCGAATCTTCACTTTACCAAGCACAATGCCCTTCTCCAGAGACTAGTCCTTCATGATAACATATCTAAAGTATGAGAAATAAAGTCTCAACATCATGGCTTCTAAGGAGCATTTTGCGTGTACTTCTTCCTACAGAGATGTATTTATTTGTTCTTCTGGCAGTCCGTAGTACTTTCAATATTCTTCTCTAACACCATATCTCAAATATATCAGTTTTACTGTCTTTCTCATTCATTGTCCAAGTTTAACATGCATATGAAGCAATTGAAAATACAGTGGCTTAGGTCTGGCACAACTTAATCCTCAAATCGACATCTTTACTGTTGAATACTTTTAAAAGGTCTGATGAAGCAGATTTGCCTTGTGCAATATGTTGTTTGATTTCCTGACTATTGTTTACATGAATGTTGATTGTGGATTCAAGCAAAATGAAGTCTTGGATTATCATGTTATTTATTGAAGAGGACTTTTATTTCTTTACATTGTAGTGCAACCAATACTGAAGGCTGTGGTCTTTGACCTTCATCAGTAAATATTTTTAAGTCCTCTTTGCTTTCAGCAGGAAAGATTATATCACTGCACATCTCAAGTTGTTAATGATTCTTC
Organism: Chrysochloris asiatica; assembly: GCF_000296735.1. Classification (NCBI taxonomy): domain Eukaryota; kingdom Metazoa; phylum Chordata; class Mammalia; order Afrosoricida; family Chrysochloridae; genus Chrysochloris; species Chrysochloris asiatica. The sequence continues at coordinate 33,416,767 of NW_006408531.1, read as the reverse complement.
CTCAAATCCTGATATCACGTTCTTATTATAATCCAGTTTGGACTATTTGCACAGCATGCAGATTGAATAAATATGGTGAAAAAATGTAGCCCCAGCACACACCTTTTCTAATTTTAAACCATGCAGTATCCCCTTTGTCTCTTCAACCAACTGCCTATTGGTTTATGTACAGATTCCTTATGAGCACATCAAGTGTTCTGAAATACCCTTTCTTTTCAATTTTATCCATAGTTTGTCATGGTGCACCCAGTTGAATCCTTTGCATTGTAAATAAAGCACAAGTAAAAATGTTTCTGCCATTCTCTGTTTTGAGCCAAGATCTATCTGATGTTAGTAATGATGTCCTCAGTTCCATGTCCTCTTCTGAATACAGTTAGAGTTTCTGGCAATTCCATGTTTGATGTATTGTTGTGGCCATTTTTTAATTGTTTTCAGCAAAATATAACTTACATGTGATATTATGTGATGATTTCCAATTCCATTGAGTCACCTCTCTTTAGAATGAACACAAATATGGATCTCTTCCAATTAGATGGCCAGGTCTTCCAAATTTCTTAGCATAGATGTGTGAGTGCCTCCAATGCAGCATCAGTTTATTTAAAGATTTCATTTTCTATCCCATCAATTCCTAGAGCCAATACCTTCAGTGCATGTCAGGGTCCTGCTTCGACATTAGAGTAAGTTTCATGAAGTGGGGAAATCTGGCAGGCGAAAGAGACAGAGAAGCAAACACAAAGAAGACAGACATACAAGTTTGAT
>NW_006408531.1:33411576-33412328 GCF_000296735.1 Chrysochloris asiatica | reverse complement strand
CCAGTTTGAACCACAATGTCAGTGCTTCAAACTCACTTGCCGCTCCTTGGAAACCCTATACGCGGTCACTATGAGTTGGAACCGACTTGATGACACTTAACAGCAGTGCCATTATAGCAGAATTGCCACAAATGGATGACTTAAAGAATAGACATTGGTTTTCTCACAATCCTGAAGACTCAAAGTCAAAAATCCAGATTCCTCCTGTGGGCCTTACTCCTAGATTCAGGTGATTGCCAACAGTCTTTGGCATTTCACTGATTATAGGCAATGCTCACATGGCATCTGTATTTCCTATGTGTGTGTGTGTCTGTGTCTATAGTATACCTCCTATAAGACAGCACATAGATGTAACTAGGTTAAGGACTCACCCTAATGTGTTACAATGACAATAACATAGTAAAAGAAAATCTCTATTTCCAAACAAGGTCATATTTATAGGTCTACAGGTTAAGACTTCAACACATACTTTTTGGGATGCACAATTTAATTCATAACTATATTGCTGTTACTATATTGTTGTTGTTATGGAGCTCTGGTTGCATAGTGGTTATGAATCGGGCTGCAAACCTTAAGGCCAGCAGTTCAAAACTACCAGCCGCTCCACGGGAGAAAGATGAGGCGTTCTGCTCCCGTAAAGATTTATAGCCTCGGAAACCATGTACAGGGTCGCTATGGGTTGGAACCGACTTAATGGCACTAACAACAACAACATATTGTTGTTGTTAAGTGCGATAGAGTTGACTCCTTCC
>NW_006408531.1:33409519-33411056 GCF_000296735.1 Chrysochloris asiatica | reverse complement strand
CCATCCTGGCCTCCAAGGAGCTCTCTGGCTGCACCCTTCCAGCACAGATCTGTTGGTTCTTTTGGCAGCCCATGGCACTTTCAATATTCTCTTTCAACACCATAATTCAAAAGCATCAATTTTTGTATGGTCTTCCTTATTCATTGTCCAGCTTTCGCATGCATATGAGGTTATTGAAAATACCATGGCTTGGGTAAGGCACACGTTAGTCCTCAAACTGACATCTTTGCTCTTCAACACTTTAAAATCCTGTGTGAATAAAGTTTTACTAAAAAATAATACAGAAACGGCTACAAGGATACATTGACAGAGAACTTCCAGATGTTCAAGCCAGATTCGGAAGAGGCCGTGGAACAGGGGATATCATTGCTGATGTCTGATGGATCTTGGCTGAAAGCAGAGAATATCAGAAAGATATTTTCCTGTGCTTTATTGACTATGCAAAGGCCTTCTCTTGTGTGGATCATGACAAGCTATGGACAACATTGCTAAGTATGAGTATTCCTGAACTCTTAATTGTGCTCATGAGGAATCTGTACACGAACCAAGAGGCAGTGGTTCAAACAGAACATGGGAACACTGAATAGTTTAACATTAGGAAAGGTGTACGACAGGGTTTTATTCTTTCACCCTAGTTATTCAACCTGTATGCTGAGCAAATAATCCGAAAACCTGGGTTATTTGAGGGAAAATGTGGCATTAGGATTGGAGGAAGACTCATTAACAACCTGTGATGTGCAGATGGCACAACTTCGCTTGCTGGAAGTGAAGAAGACTTAAAATATTTACTGATAAAGATCAAAGAGCACTGCCTTCGATATGGATTACATCACAATGTAAAAAAACCAAAAATCCTCACCACCAGACAATAAACTTATCAGTGGAGAAAAAATTGAAGTTGTCAAGAACTTCATTCTTCTTGCATCAACTATCAACTCACAGAAGCAGCAATCAAGAAATCAAACAACGTATTGCATTAGGCAAATCTTCTGCACAAGACCCTTTTTAAGTGTTGAAGAGCAAAGATGTCAGCTTGAGGACTAAGGTGTGCCTGACCCATCCATGGGCTCTCTCTATATATATATATGGAACCCTGGCGTCACTGTAGGATTAGCACTGGACTCCTAATCACAAAATTGGCAGTTCAAACTCACCAGCTGTTTTCTTGGAAAATAAAAAGGAGGCTTTCTGCTCCTGTAAAGAGTTACAGCCATGGAAACTCTATATAAAGTCTTTATGAGTTGGAATCAACTGGATAGCAGTGGGTTTGGTTGGTTTTATGTATATATAAACATACACACAAAGGTAAGTAAATTTTTTATTCTACTAGGGTTCCAGTTCATGCATGTTTGTATTTATCACAAGCAAATCATGTTTAAATATGACTTTGTGATCAATTATGACTGCAGATAAATTCTCTGAATCATATACTTGACTTAATATATTTGTTGTTGTTGTTAAGTGCCATCGAGTTGGTTCCGACCCATAGCAACCCTGAACAGGGTTTCCGAGGCTGTAAATCTTTACGGGAGCAGAA
>NW_006408531.1:33406113-33409419 GCF_000296735.1 Chrysochloris asiatica | reverse complement strand
GAACAACTTTTAAGATATTTTAATAGTTTTTCTTAACAATCTAACATCCTTATTTCTACAGAGAAAAGGTTCATTCAAGCTGTTATATATTAACTTTTAGGCTTAAATGATCTAGAGCAGTGACATGCCATTTCTTAAGGATACATAACATAAAGCAAGGTTCCTGAAGGGAGCCAAGCTGTCTCTGTACACTTTACAAGCAAAAGCTCATGCTTTTGTTTGTGAGCAAGATCTCAGGCACTGGGCTTCATTTATCTATATCTAAATGCTAATGGGGCTGCCACTATTATCCTCTAATCCAACACTCCCAGAATTTACCATTCCACTTTATTTACAAACCTTGGGTAGTTTTTCTCTAAAAACCTTTTGTCATATTCCCAATATACCTGTTCCTGGCCTTTCTAAAGTTATCTAAGGAAACTTTTACTGCCTTGGCTCTAAAAAGGGGTTTCAAACCCATTATTGTTCATGGATATCAAAAGCTCATGCTTTAAGTTAATATCAAACATAACTGAATAACCAAATAAGGAGCAGTTCTGACACTCATCCCAGGTGGCTATCGCTTGTTCCTCAGAAAGATTTGTTCCCAGGACTCCACACACTGCCAACACAGTGAAGGCATTAAGAGATGCATTGTAAAAGAAACCATTTTCTCAGAAACTACAAATACTGGAGTTAGAAGCATAGAATGAACAATATTAGGACCAAAGAAAATTATACAGAGGTAGCCAATCAGTGAGTTCGCAAAAACCAAGGAACCCGGGATGTCAGGAGGTCACTTCCTTTGGCCCTCAGGGTCCATGGCTCGCTATCTGAGGAGGGCCCTGGAATTGGATTTTCGTCCATGTCACAGGGCCACTGATCAACCCAGGGTCTGTGTATGCTGACGCCAGCAAATGCAGCTTGAATTTCTTCCTTCAAAGTATACCATCAGTTCTTGTTCATGCTAACTCTTGAAATGGTTGAACACTGACCCTTTCTTTTTGGTACAATGACTTTGTGTATACCTTCCATTTTCTTTGTGATGCTTTCTGCATCATTAAATAATTTACCAATGTTGTTGTTGTTAAGTGCCCTCAAGTTAGTTCTGACTCATAGAGACCCTGTGTAGGGTTTCTGAGGAGAAGCTGGTGAATTTGAATAATCAACCTTGAAGTTCAAACCAACCTGTGGTCCAGTGCTTTAATCTGCAGTGCCATTCCATGACTCAGTACTTAGAATCCTTTACTATAGCAAGTCAAGGCTTGATTTTTTTTCTTTAGTTCTTTTTACTTGAGATGTGCTTTGCATGTTTTTTCCTTTTGGTTTTCTAACTCCAGGCTTTTGCACATTTCCTTATAGTGTTTTATTTATTTATTTTGTGTGTGTGTGTGTGTGTGTGTGTGTTCTTGGGTTGCCCTTCAGAAATTTCTGTTCAGCTCTTTGACTTCCACATTTCTTCCATTCATTTTATCATCTCTGTGCTAGAGAGCAATGACATGTTGCATTAGGCAAATCTTCTGCACAAGACCTTTTTAAAGTGTTGAAGAGCAAAGATATCAGCCTGAAGACAAGATTCTACTTCAAGACAGATCTTGTAATGTTCTTTTTTAATGGTGAATACTATGCCATTTTTCTTGAATTTTTCATTCCTAGCATAGAAAATCATATGATTGTCTGATTCAAAATGGTCAATATCAAATCAAACCCACTTACATCGAGCCTATTCTGGCTCATAGCTACCCTACAGAACAGAGTCCACACGGTTTCTGAGACTCTAAATCTTTATGAAAGCAGATGGCCTCATCTTTCCCCATTGAGCAGCTGTTGGCTTTAAACTAATGGTTATCAGACCAATACTTAATCCACTATCACACCGGTACTCCTATAGGTTACTCTGCTCTCCTTGTGTCTAATTGGGACTCTTGAAATGCTCTTTGACAGACAGGGCCTGGGTTGGGTCAAAATTGTATAAAATGTTGATGGCTAGGCAATGAAAATGGTAACTGGGATGGGATGTTGGCCAGGATGGATACTTTAACATCTCTAGTGTAGGCTTACTCTCAAAAAGAATTGCAAGATAATGGATGAATGGTTGGGGTGCAGTAGAATAGAACTGTGATTTAAACTCAAGTGCAGTACAACACAGATTCCAGACTTTATTATGTAAGACAAAGCCTGATGCATAAGAAAGTTGTCTTAGCTGTAAAAACAAATAAACATTGGGCTTGAGAGGTTGATGAATCACTATTACATTCGTTCATCTTCTTTATGTCATATCAAAGCTTAGAAAGGCAGCTGTTCACATTTTTTTTTGTGTGCCTGGTAAATCATCTCAAGCTGCTGCAGATTCAGTATCATGCACATGACAAAATTAGGCAAGTCAACTGTGTGTTACATGAGTGGATCATTTCGCTTGATATTCTATTACATTTGCAGCTGCATCTGCATCTCAGACACGTAACATTAACTGATGTTCATAATGATAACCCTGAGTCATTAAGGAAATGTTGTATTATGTCTGGTACAGTGCATTTAAGAAGTAGAGGGTTGCCATGAAGAAAGGACTAAAAGTAACTGAATACCTGCTGTAATGCAGACAGGGAGAGATAAGGTACTTATGACTCCTTTGAGACAGATACAGTTATATCTATTTTAAAACACAGAAAAATATGTTCAGGTAGGTAAAGTCAATTGTCTAATGTTAGTTCAGAAATGAAGACTCATCTTACTCTAAAACATGTATCCCCTCTTTTATTCAATACATTTGAACAGTCTTTATTTTAAAAAAAAAAAGAGAGAAAAGGAAATTTATGAAGTATGGAATTTAAATGAGTTACTTTAAGCTGTTCAAAGTTAACTTGTCAATAGTTAAGATTCAGTATAGATAATAATTCAGCTTAAATATATGTAAAGGAGGACAGCTAACATTTGTGAGCATCACCATACTTGAATAAGACCATGCTATGTATGATTATTTGTTATCAAATTATATTTAGCTGTCTGAGTTCTGGTGTGGCTCTGTAGGATAAGCCCTGGACTGTGAACCCCAAAGTTGGTGGTTTAACCCCACCAGCCACACCTTGGAAACCCTATAAAGTGTTGCTATACAGAGGAATGTATTGAAAGTGCCATGGGCTGCCAAAAGAACCAACAGATCTGTGTTGGAAGAAGTGCAGCCAGAGTGCTCCTTGGAGGACAGGATGACCAAACTTCGTCTCTCAAACTTTGGAAATGTTGTCAGGAGGGACCAGTCACTGGAAAAGTATATCATGTTTGGTAAGGTGGAGGGTCAGAGAAAAAGAGGAAGACCTCCAGTGAGATGGA
>NW_006408531.1:33378242-33402544 GCF_000296735.1 Chrysochloris asiatica | reverse complement strand
GGAAACTGAAGCTTACTGAGGCCAAGTAATTTCCCAGGACTACATTCTCAGAAAGCTGTAGTCTTAAGTTTCCTTTGCACCTTCTATTTCTTATTACAAGATTTAAAGTTTAGTTTTCTAAAGTTTTTTCTGAACTTAGTCCTGTTTTCTTTTCTCTCAGTATGCTTCTTTAGAATAATTTCAGTTGTACTTAATATTAAGTGTGCATTTAACTATGTACTCCACTTGTCTATCATGCTCTGTAACTAACTTAGATTATTTCCTCCTTCATATGCCTTTAAACATGCTGTTGAGTTGGTTCTGATTCAGAGTGTCCCTGTAGGACGGACTAGAAGTGCCCCATAGTGTTTCCAAGGCTGTAATCATACAGAATCCTGGTGTGACACTGTAGTATAGGCACTGAATTGTTAACCACAGTGTTGGTGGTTCAAACCCACCAGTCACTCTTTGGAAACCCAATATGGGATTAGAACCAACTTGATGGCACATTACAACAACAGTCTTACACAAGCAGACTGTCATGTCTTTGTCCCACGAAGCCAAGTGATTTTACCACAACGCTATCAGGACTCCTTAAAAAAACAAAACAAACAAACAAACAAACAAAACCCAAACCCATCACTCTCAATCATTTCTGCCTCATAATAGCCCGATATTAACAGAGAAGAAATGGGCTTCTAAAGTTCTAATCTTTACAAAAGCAGACTGCCACATCATTTTCCTGTGGAGTGGCCAGTGGGTTCAAACCATGAGTATTCACACAATTTATGACCAAGTCTGCTTTTGATATGCCTTTGTTGTTGCTGTTAATAAGTGCCATTAAATCTGTTCCAACCCATAGTGACCCTGTATAGGGTTTTTAAGGAGCAGCTGGTGAGCTTAAACTGCCGATTTTGTGGCTCAAACTGACTTTGCAGTCCAGCATATTAACCCACACCACCACATCAGGACTCCTTCTATACGCCTTGTTGTTTTATTAAGTGTTGTCCAGTCGGTTCGGACCCATAGCGACCCTGTATAGTGTTTCCAAGGAGCAGCTGATGAACTTGAACTGCCAACCAAGTGGTTAAAGCTGACTTTTCAGCCCAGCATTTTAACCTTCAAATTAAAAATATCAAATTTGTTATTCTTAACACTGCTGAGTGTGTCTCAGGCATAGCTCAGTTTAACAAGGATGAAATGTGTGTGTCAATAAACCGAGTCGATAAACCGACTACTCACTGTTAGTTTTGCTGCTCTTCTCCATCTTCCTGAATTATTCCTTTATTATTCGATCTTTATTATGACATTCTGAAATAGCTGCAGTAGTCTTAGGTGTTTCTATTTCTCACTATCATTACAGTGATATTTCTATTGAGTAAATTTGATCATGCCACTTTTTTGTGTGCACATCACTTCCATTGCCTTCCCATTGCCAAAGAAGGATATATCCAGATTTCTTTGCATAGTACACCTAGTCTTCATAATCTGGTCTCGGTTTGCCTTTTCGGTCTTACTTCATGCACTTCCACTGTATTTATGATGTAGCAATTTTGAGATACACACCACATAAGGTTGCTCTTTTCAGACTTTTCCTATGATGTACACTTCAGCTGCAGGTTCACTGATGTGTCAATTTCCCTTCAAATGCTATTTGAATTTTCAGCTGGTCCTTATATTTTTCAGGGCTGTTAACTACTTTTCATTCACACTTACAATTCTACATGTATAGCACATAGAGCTTTACTTTCTAGACTAACAGTACTGAACTGAGACATGGCGTGCATTGGGGTGGCCATCCTACTTGCTTGTAGCTGACATCCTTTCTGAGTGGGACCAGACATCTCTTGCAATTGGCCAATGCTCATGCTATACTGCCATTAATATTTTGAAAATCAACTGCACCTTACTAACAAGCAGTGTCTGGCATAGAGTGGGTGCTCAAAAATACCTGGTGCCTCTTGCATTATGAATGACTTAATGTCTGAGTTATGGCTGGCCCGAAAGCCCCATCTCATCCCTTACCCCCTGCTGCCTCTGGTTGTACTGAACTGAGCCAGAATTGGATTCCTGTAATGTATCTCCATAATCTGGTCCTGTACTTTAACGAAACAAAAAACAAGTATATCTCATGATGAGATTTCCTATATTTGAAGAGAGTTCACATGCACTATGGAGACTTTGTTGTAAACAAACTAGATATCTTCACTTCACTCAACCATTTCTAAAAATAGTTTTAAGACTTCTTTCTGCCCACAGATGTCCTCTAATCATACAAATAGCCACTTTACAGCACAGGGGCAAGAACTAAGAATAATAATCCAGATGTAACCTCATCAGTGAAGGAGGTACTAAGATGATTAGCACCTGTGATTTGGAAGCTCACCGACTGATACTGATACAAGCTTGATTACACTTGATACAACCTTCTCAGGCATATTAAATTGAACCTGTGATCACTTACAGCCGAAGGTTTTTGTTTGTTAAGGAACCCTGGTGGTGCAATGGTTAAGTGGTTAAGTGCTCACCGGCTAACTGAAAGATCAGTGATTGGTACCCATCAGCTGCTTCATGGGAGAAAGATATGGCAGTCCACTTCTATAAAGCTTACAGTCTTGGAAACCATATGGGGCATGAGTTGGAACTAACTACATGCAGTGGACTTGGGTTTTGCTTTTGTGTGTGTGTGTGTTTTTCTATATGAACTGCTATCAAGTCAGATAATTTTCTAAACTATATTTGTACAATTGATTTTTTAAAAATTTAAATTCAAGACTTCAACTGTGTCCTGCTCATTTAAAAAAAAGTAATTCTGATGATCTTATCCTGCATACATCCTGCTTTCCATCCCAGTTTCAGATTATCTGTAGTTTTGACAAGTGTGCTTTCTAAATCTTGATTCCAAACATCTGATGGAAATACTTGAAAATCAAAGCAAATCAGAGTCCTACCCAGGAGTGGATTTCGCAATAATCAAAGGAGGCAGGGGTTTACTAGTGCTTACTCATATCTTTGATGTGGTAGAAGACTTGTGAAACTATTCACTGCAGAATAGTAAGTAAGCACAAGTAAGCCTGTGCTTACCTTACTTATTGGACACTTCCTCCCTCTGAGGGATTGTAAATTTGAAAACAAGCTTTGATTCTGTAGGAAGTTATTGCGGGATTAGGGGAGATAGAGATGTCAGGCATACCTTGAAGTGAAATCTTTGATGTGGTCAAAAAAAAAAGTGACAAATTTCAATACAGATTAGTTAAACTTTCTTACTAGGTAATCCAGCACTGGGTCAGTGATACCGCCAGGGGAAGCATAAATGATTGATTAATTTGTGATTGATTCATTAAACAGCATTGAGTACAAATGTGCAGGTGTAGATTTTCCTGAATTTATGTATTTTTTTTTGGTATCTCTTCCTGTTTTCATCACTCTACCTTGTCCACAGTATATAACTAGAGGCTTAATTAAATGTCCATCTTAAATTAAAGAGCAACAAGTCAGCAAAATTTACTTAATCTATTAGTTACTGTGGCCTAGAAGTGCCAAGACCTTCCCAGGCCTTCTCCTACTCTCAGAGGGATTTATTCTTAGTCTTCCTTTGTCTCTGGCTCTTATCTGCATAAACAAATTAAAGACCTGAATGGAATCCTCTCATAGCAACCTTCCCAGTTTTTCAAGTTCTTGTAAAGATTTTTGTGCACAGAGATGAGTCAAATTACTTAATGTATAACCTCGTTGGCTCCTTCTGGAGCTTCTGCCCGTTCCCTTGTCTACCTTGCACCTGGTCTTCTTGCTCATAATTGCCCTGGACTTCTAATTCTTCACCTTCCACTTGATCCAGCAATTAATTTGTCCCTGGTTGTTGTTGTTAAGTGCTGTCGAGTCAGTTCTGATCCATAGCGACCCTGTACAGGGTTTCCGAGGGTGTAAATCTTTACGGGAGTAGAAAGCCTCGTCTTTCTCCCTGGTTATCACCCACAATTTGTTGTGGCAAATACTTCAAGATCTTTAGAAAAGAAAGACCCTATTGTTCATACTCTCTTTGGATGTTTAGAGTATTATTTGTACTCAGTTTGTTGTTGTTAAATGCCATTGAGTCGGTTCCAACCCATAGCGAACCTGTATAGAGTTTCTGAGGACCAGCTGACGAACTTGAACCACTGACCTTGAAGTCCAAACAGCTTTGGGGTCTGGCGCCTTAACACACAGCACCACACCAGGACTCCCTGTACTCTGTTTAGAGGGGTGTTACATAAAATCCAGAATTTCCATTTATTCATTTATCTGACTCTATGGCACATAACCATCACCACTACCAGTTTCTGATGGAAATCTATAATAGTTACTGGTCTATTTTTACAAGTTTATTGCTAAACTGAAATTCAGATACATAAGCTTTTCTCAAGATCTGTAATTGTTGAGTTACGAGGTTGAAGGTTGTTATTCAGAGACATATATAAGTATATGAGTTATTGAGTACACCCATCTTATGTCATGAGCACAGATTTCTTTCCTTTCTCCTTCCTTTCTTTCCCCATTTATTTATTTCCTTCTAACCTCAGTTGGGAGTCCTGGTGTAGTGCTGTGGGCTAATGCGTCAGACTGTAAAGTCGTTTGAATTGCAAGGTCAGTGGTTCAAGCTTACCAGCTCCTCCTTGGAAACCCTATACAGGGTTGCTATGGGTCAGAATTGATTCAATGGCACTTAATAACAACAACAACAACAACAACACCTCAGTTGGAGGAGCTCTGATAGCATAGTGGATTACGAGTTGGGCTGCAAACGACAAGGTCAGCGGTTCAATCTACCAGTCACTCCGTAGGTGAAAGATGAGGCTTTCTGCTCCAGTAAAGATTTACAGCCTCAGAAACCCTAGGGTTTCCGAGGGAGCGGCTGGTGAGCTTGAGCCGTTTTGCAGTCCAGCACATTAACCTGCAGTACCACAGCAGGACTGAATTTATCATAATGACATGGAGCCCTCAGCATAGTTGTCTCTCTCAGAGTACCAAGTTAGATTCCTGGGAACAAGGGCCTCGGCCTAGTGCGCTGCTAGAAGTTGTTTCCCCAATAATGGAAATCAGCACATACGTACAATTTCTTCTCTCCTTTTTTTCTTTCATATTTAATTCAATATCTCCCATGATAGCAAGGGCAGGGTTTTCTTACTCTCTCCAGGTTATCTTCTTTTCTTTTGACTCTAGCCAAGCATTAATGGTCTGAATGAAAATCTCCTCTACACTTTGATTCACCTTCTGAATTCAGTTTTTGGAGTTCAGTTTTAACATGTAAAAAGGAGGAAATGAAATCTGGAAAATACTTTCTCTAGAACATTACCTACTTTTAAAGGCTTTTGGCTTGTTGCATAATCATATTTTGCTTCAAAAAACCTAAGCCTTACCATGGTGCTATATCTCTTTGCAATATATATAAACCAAATATTAATCAATTATTCTGCAGTCGGATGCCTCAGACTGGCAAGCAAAGATAAAAGCTAAAAAACCATAAGTCCAAAGCAAAACCAAACAGCGACAACAAAACCAAACATGAACCCCCCTCATGAGCCCCCCAAACAACAAAAAATACCCCCAAACCTAAAATCATTAGTAATATTTTAAATATTCCTACTAAATAAAAGATTGAACATCTTTATTTTCTCTGTTTTTATATTTTACTTTAATTTGAACTTAATAGAAACAATATTATAGCTGAGGCTGAAGTTTCATTTCTTTTTTTAGCTAGGTGACACAACACAACATCCAGTCATTCATTATTTCTACATGTATAATTGATTTACAAAGGAGCTCTGGTAGTGTAGTGGTTATGAATTGGGCTGCGAACCTCAGGGTTGGGAGTTCGAAACTACCAGCTGTTCCACAGGAGAAAGATGAGGCTTTCTGCTCCCATAAAGATTTGCAGCCTTGGAAACCTTGGGCAGGGTCGCTATGAGTTGGAACCGACTCCACGGTACTTAATAACAGTGGATTTACATTGTTTACATTCTTCCCATTGCTTTACCATATTGTTTTACCATCAGTAACTTAAATCTCTGTACCCTGAAATTGTCTTTGTTTTATTGTTGCTGTTGTTAGGTTCCCTCCAGTCGAGTCCAACCCACACTGACCTTCTGTACACCAGAACAAAACCCTGCTTGGTCATGCACCAGCCTCACAGTCCTTGCTAATTTGAGTGTATAGTTATAGCACTGTTTCTCCATCTATATTGTTAATGCTCTTCTTTTTCACTCATCTTCTACCAATCTTGATATCCTTCTTCTGGTTGCTCCTGATAATCTGTCTGATGTACATTTGATGAAGTCTCACCATTCTCGCTTCTAAGGAGCATTCGGTTGCACTTCTTCTAAGAAAGATTTGTTTGTTTTTTTGGCAGTCCATGGTATATATTGTTATTTACTAACACAATAATCCAGATACAAGATTTAGTCTTCAGTCTTGCATATTCATTATCCAGCTTTCCGTGCCTGTGTGGCTATTGAAAAGATACGGATTAGGTCAGGCTCACCTTACCTCTCAAGGTGACATCTTTGCTTTTTAACACATAAAAGAGGTCATTTGCCGCAGATTTTCACAGTGTAGTATGTGTAGTTTCATTTATTGACTGCTGCTTCTGTGGGTGTCGATTGTAGATCCAAGTCAAATTAAATCCTCTACAACTTTAATTGTCTCTTCTGTTTATCATGGCATTCCTTATTGTTCCAGTTGTGAATATTTTTCGTTTTCTTATGTTGAGGAGTAATCCAGACTGAAGGCTGTAGTCTTAGATCTTTATCAATACGTGCTTCAAATTAGTTAGCTTTGAGCAAGCAAGCTTGTGTCATCAGCATATTAACTATGCAGTATCCATTTGTTTGAAGACTCATTAACAGTCTGTGATATGCAGGTGATACAACCTTGCTTGCTAGAAACAAAGAAGAGAAAATTACTGAGGAAGATCATAGATCACAATCTTCAACATGGATTACATCTCAATGTAAAGAAAACAAAAATCCTCATAACTGTGTTAATAACATCATGATAAATGGAGACAAGATTGAAGTTGTTGAAGACTTCATTTTACTTGGATCCATAATCAATACTTAGGGAAGCAGTAGACAAGAAATCAAATGATGTATTCCATTAGGCAGACCTGCCGCACCAGACCTCTTTAAAATGTTCAAGAGCAAAGATGTCAGTTTGAGTACTAAGATGTACTTGATCCAAGCATTGGTGTTTTCAATAGCTTTATATGCATGTGAAAGTTGAACAATAAATAAGGAAGACCTTAGAAGAATTGATGCATTTGACTTATGGTATTGTAGAAGAATACTGAAAGTACACGGACTGCCAGCAGAATAAACAAATCTATGTTGGAAGAAGTACAACCAGGTGTTTCTTATAAACCAGGATGTATTGGACAATGTCAGGAGGACCAATCCCTGGATAAGGACACCAAACTTGGTAAAGTAGAGGATCTGAGAAAAAAAAGAAAGCAATAGATCAGAATACTCCAATGAGATGGATTGACACAGTGGAAGCAGCAATGGATTCAGTCATAACAAGAATTGTTAGGATGGTGCACAATTACCTGGCAATGCTTCATGCTTTTCTTATGACTGTACGGCATCTAACAACAACAATCCATTTGTTCTGTTTCAGTAATTCACTCTTTGGTTTATATACAGGTTCTTTGTGAGCACAATTAACTTCTCTGAAATTCCAATTATTTGCAATGTTATTCATAATTTATTATGATCCACACAGTTAAATGCTTTTGCATAGCCAATAAAACATAGGTAAACATCTTTTGAGTATTTTTGCTTTTAGCCAAGATCCATCGGACATCAGCAATAGTATCCATCATTGTACATCCTCTTCTGAATCCAGCTTTAATTTCTGGAAATTCCTTGTTGATGTTCTGCTGTAAATGTTATTAAATTATCTTCAGTATAATTTGCTTGCATGTGATTTTAATGAAACTGTTCGATAATATTTGCATTTCATTGAATCACATTTTTTATATAGTTAATTATTTAAAATAGCACCCTACTCAAGGAGAACATTCTATGGTAGTTGAACAAAACAGTCGTTTAGTTGAAAGATGTTTCTTTGGGTTTGTTTTGTTTCAAAGTTTAAAGAAGGCAGTATATTCTCAAATTTTTCCAGAATCAGTTTGTCCAGTAAGTGTGGTTCCTACAAGAATTTAAAGTCTGTTCCACATTTATTGAGAGGTTAAACTATCAATCTTGCAAGTGTTAACATTAAATCATCTCTGACTCATGTAGTGGTTTGCCCTTGGTTGTCCTCTTCTTAAAAAGCGTGTCCTTTATGTTAATATTCTTGTACTTAAATGTTTTACTAGTAAGTCCTTTAATTTCCTTAAAACATTCTTCTAGGTTCTTATTTTATTTGTCTGTTTCTTATTTAATGTCCCTACTGTGGGGTTGTTGTTGCTAAGTGAAGTGCCATCGAGTTGATACCAACCCATAGCAACTCTGTATAGGGTTTCCAAGGAGCAGCTGGTGACCTTGAACCACCGACCTTTCAGTTCAAGCTCACCAGCTGCTCCTCGGAAACCCTAAACAGGGTCACTATGAGTCAGAAACAACTGGATGGCACTTAACAACAACTACAACCTCATTTTTGACCATATTTTCATACTGAGTAGACAGTGAGATAGCATTATATTTTACATCACTTTTCCCACTTTAGTATGGCTTTCAATTACCTATATATTTATATTTTCAGAAGTATTTTAGTATGAGGTGGCTTCAAAATAAATGTTCATGGAAAAATTCTATTATCTTTTAATTCTATTTTTCCATGAATTTTTAAAAGCCCTGTCATATATTCATTTTAGATTCTCAAAGTGGTTGGACCTGTTTTAATATTTCATGATGTTTTCTGAAATATTAAAATTCTAAAATAATTGCTTAGTATACTAAGAATTTCCTTTTGCTTATTGCCCCCTGTCCCCTAACTTGAATAAGGAACATTTTTGTTATTCTAAGATTCCTGGCACTGACACATAATGAAACAATGATTCTTTAGGGGTCAGAAATGAATTTATGCTAGATATCTCCTTTGTTTCTGCCTCTGCATTTCAGTTTCTGCAAAGTAAGTACAAATTGATTGAATGGGAAACTTTAAAGAGTCACAGGATTCTACTTCTGTGTTGTGAGCATATTATATGACTTTGAATGGAGACCTTTGTTCATTCTCATAAACAGTGAACTGACTGTGTTGTAACCAGTCTCAGGCAAGAGTTTATAAGATACAAAGAGTTGATAGTAAAGAACTGAGAAAAAGAGAGGTGAGTTGGGTACAAACCCTTTCTTCCCTTTACAACATGATTTTAAATGTAGAGGTAGGTAGTTGTATATTTAGTATGGTTGTAATTATTTTAGCTTTGTCTTAGTTGATACTTCAAAAATTTTAGGAGAAATAAAACTACAAAATAATTTATATTTTTATAGAAGCGTAACTTCACATTTACGGCCTGGAAATGTAAATAAATGGGTTGTTGTTGTTCTAAATGCTGTTGAGTCGATTCCAACCCATAGCGAGACCCTGTATAGGGTTTCTGAGGAGGCAGCTGGTGAGCTTGAACAGCCAATCTTGCAGTAGAGACGGGTAAACAGTTTAAATATTGAAGGGCATAATTTATCAAATGATAAAACAGGTGCATAATTGGCCTGTAAAAAAGATGGCTTTATTAAAGGATGAATTAAGCTATCTAGGTGAATTACTACATATATACATTTGGGAAGAAATAATCCAAAACTATATAAAATAACCTTACTTGGAACTTAAATGGGTTGCTAGTGAAAATGAATGGCCATTATGAACAGAAACTTTTTTATTCATACTGTCTCTACCCATAAGACAGAGTCCTGGTGTATTGTTTATAAAATAAGCATTGAAACATAAGATCAGTGGTTCAAACCCACCAGCAGCTCCTCAGAAACCTTATATAGGGTCACTATGAGTCTGAAACAACTAGACAGCATTTAACAACAACACCCCTACCTGATCAGAT
Organism: Chrysochloris asiatica; assembly: GCF_000296735.1. Taxonomy (NCBI): domain Eukaryota; kingdom Metazoa; phylum Chordata; class Mammalia; order Afrosoricida; family Chrysochloridae; genus Chrysochloris; species Chrysochloris asiatica. The sequence goes on along the minus strand of NW_006408531.1, from coordinate 33,392,535 downwards.
GCGGTTCTACCCAACAAAATTAATTTTAAAAAACTACCCTGAAGAATCCATGGTATTTTGCTTTACAGGAATCTCTGCATCAAATTGTGGAAGGGTATACCGTTCATTTACCTCAATGATGAATTTTTAAAATAGTGTATTACATTAATATTTTTATATTAAACATAATACTAAAAGTATGATCTCCCTAATACTGATATTAAGACAGCACTATTTCTAGTAGTCATACAATTAATTCTAATTAAACAGTACTATCAGATTCGGAAGATCAGGAAATTTTTAGTGCCATCCTGATTTTATGATTGCTGAATTAATTTAACAACCCTGTTTTGGCATAATACATTTCCAAAAAGAGATTTAAAGAAGCATCAATCTATTCAAAGGGGTTAGATCTGCTTCATATGCATTCTTCAGTGGTATTCAGGAAACAGCTGTCAGATAAATTATAAAAATACATGATAAACAAAACCAACTCAGCTTTTTAATTGATTTTAATCTCACGTCATCTAGGCAGCATAATGCTCTTCACTGATAGTAGGGTGAATAATATGCATGCAATTACTTAGCAATTCACCATGACTTAAAAATATACAGCGCCTTCATCTAATACTAATACATTTTAATGTCCAAAGTGGCAAATTATTGGTGGGAGTTATTGAAGATCAACTGGCAATTAGTCATACTGCTTTGTTCAAGAATAATTTCTAGAAACAAAGGAGGGGATTTGATTACTGGTAGAAATAGCAATGGATTATGGGAAATTGCAACTGAATAATTTATTGATTGATAGTGACTGAAAGTCATTATCCTCTGATGGCTATTCGAACAGCTAATATGAAATGATGAAAACGTTGTATCTCACGAAACCCCTGCCATATTAACTTCTTCTTAATTGTTGCTTCTATTTCTCACTTCAGAAAATGAAACATAGATTGAAGAGGCAAGAATATAATGTGTTTTTGCCTTGATGAAGAAAGTACCTTTCAGTTTTCAATACCTGCCCCCAAAAAAGGGAGTCAATTTCATTTAATTACCTAAAGAAACATTAAATAGAAAGGGATTTAAAAAAAAATCTAGGTTCTTTAGCCTGAAGCTATGAATTTGTAATAATTCATAATCAAATAATAAAAAATTAAGGCAATCTCTTCTATATATATGGAAGTAGTTGAGAGTTACCCATTGTGTCTACCACATTAACACATAGCTATCTACTACATTAACAAAAAAAAATTGACTCTAGCAACTATCAGGATAATTGGTTTATTCTTTCAGTGTCTCTCTCTCCTGATAGCAATTGGCTCAGCGACTCTTGGATTCTGTACTACTCACCATGAATGGTTAGGAATGCGGCAGAGTGTCAGGGAGGATTCACAAGATAGAGCTAATTATCTTCATGTAGCAGATGCTGGAGATATGCAGAGGATAGAAGCAAAGTTTAGTAATGTTATTAACTTAATTAATTTTAAACATGGTTAATAAACTCTAGTTAAGCCTGTCAATGTGATGACAACCTATGCATGGAAAATGATCAACTAATGATTTTCACTACTAAACCATCTGAGTTATTCAAATCAATTTATAGTTTTCTAAATAGATAATAAGATACAATCAATTAAATATACCTTCTTTAGAAATGGAATGTTGATAACTTTCCCAGAGTTTTGATCCATTCTATAGGCTTATGAAAATATCAGCTGATAGCAAGATGGAATCTCCGTGCCTCTGCCATTGCCAGACTGATCAAATCTTCATTATCTGTCTGTGTTGTGCACAGAACTTGGCAATTTTTTGTTGTTGTTGTGAAGTGCTGTTAGTTCCAACCCTGTATAGGTTTTCTGAGGAGCAACTGGTGAGCTTGAACCACCGGCCTTACAGTTCAAGCTGACTTTGCAGTTGGGCACATTAACCCACAGCACTATACCAGGATTATTATCATTAGCATGATTTAATAAACGTATCTTTTAGGTCCAGTTTCTGAGATTATTTTCCTTGTATTGTTTAGTCTTGCTTTAATTATTTCTCTCAATATATGTGTTAAATCTTAAGAGTGACCTAGGTGAGTTTTTTTTTTTTTTTAAGAAAGGTTTATATATGGGAAGGTATGGAGAGAAGTCTATAATTTAAGCAGCTAATGAACTGCTTCTTCAGTGAATATGTCCATGAACCTAGCAAGTGTTTGTTTTGACGTCTCAGAAATGACATGCTTGAATGGCTTCTCTTGGTTGCTGATTAGCTAGGCTCTATTTAAAGTTCTCCATTAAATGTTTCTCCCCATCACTTAGCTGTAAATCTAACAAGCTTAAGTAAAGGTGAGAAGAATAGAGCTGATTGGTGTGCATAGGCTGGTTTGGCCTGGTTTTGGAGTATGTACTTTATTCCAGTTGGCTCAGAAGGACACTCTATTTTTCATAAATCAATAATCATAATATTCATCATATAATTTATATATTTATGAACAATTGTACACTGTTATTAAGTGTCATGAAGGCAGTTGTGACTCTTAGTGATCCTGTGTAGAACAGGGAAAATACTGTACCATCGTCAAAATCTTTGCTATGTTTGAACCATTGTTGCAGCCACTTTATCAGTTCATCTCATTGAGGGACTTCCTCTTATTCACTCTCTAGTTTATCAACAATTACATCCTTCTTCAGGGACTGATCTGTCCTAATAGGACTTGTCATCCTCACTTCTAAAGAGCACTCTAACAATACTTCTACCAAGACACGTATGATCATTCCTCTGACAGTCCAATGGTATATTTTATATTATTTACTAATACCATGGAGTCATGGTGTGGCACTATAGGGTAATCACTAGACTGCTAACTGCTAGGTTGGTGGTTCAAACTCACAGCCGCTCCTCAAAACCCTTTACAGTGTCAATGTGAGGTGGAACTGACTTGACAGTACTTACCAACATACTTTGGACATATTATCAGGAGGGACCAGTCGCTGGAGAAGAATATCATGCTTGGTAAGGTGGAGAGTCAGAGAAAAAGAGGAAAACCCCCAACAAGATGGATTGGCCAAGTAGCAATATCGATGGACTCAAACGTGGCAACAATAGTGAGGTTGGCCCAGGATCGGGCAGTGTTTCGTTCTGCTGTGTATAAGGTCGCTGTGAGTCGGTACCAACTCGATGGCACCTAACAACAACAAGAACAACCAACAAACTAACACCATGATTCAAAGATATCAATGCTTCAATCTTTTTTATACACTGTCCAGTATTTGTAAGCATTGTTGTTGTTGTTGTTGTCAGGTGCCATCGAGTCGGAACCGACTCATAGCGACCCCATGCACAGCAGAACGAAGCATTTGTAAGCATAGGAGACGATTAAACATAGCTTGGTTTATGTCAGACACATCTTAGTCCTTGAAGTGACATCTTGGCTTTATAGCACATTAGGAGGTCATTTGCAGGAAATATTCCCAGTGTAATAATATATTGTTTGATTTTTTTGACTGTTGCGTCCACAGATGATGTTGATTGTAGATCCAAGTAAAATGCTATCCTGGACAGCTTCAATCTTACGTTTATTGTAATGTTGCTTATTGGTCCAATTGTGAGGATTTTTGTTTTCTTTATGTTGAGGTGTAATCCACACTGAAAGCTGTTGTCTTTGTTCTTCATAAATAAGTTCTTCAAGTCCTCTTAACTCTTACCAAGCATGGTTGTATCATCTGCATATTGCTAGTTGTTAAAAATGACCTTTTCCTTTAATTCTGATGCCTTGTTCTTCTTCGTACAGTCCAGCTTCCTAGATTATTTTCTCAACGATCAAATTAAATAAATATGAAGAAAGTATATAACCACGATACAAACCTTTTCCTCATTTCAAACCATGTAATATCTCCTTATTCTGTTTTAGCATAGACCATGATATATGCCCCTTGGTCTATGTTCAGGTTCTGCAAGGGCAAACATAAATGTTCTGGAATTCCCATTCTTTCTAATATTATCCATAATTTTTTATGAGCCATACAGTTGAATGTTTTCACACAGTCAAGAAAACAGAGGTAAATCTCTTTCTGGCCTCACACGATTTCTTGATCCATGTCTTTTGAATCTAGCTTGAATTTCTGGCAGTTTTCTGTCAGTGTACAGCTGTAACCTTATTGAATTATCTTCAATGAAATTTCACTTGCATGTAATATTAATGATAATTTTAAATAATTTATACATTTTGTTGTATCACCTTTTTTTCCCCTGGAATGAGCCAAATATGGATCTCTTCCTTTTTTTTTTTTTTTTTTTCCCATACAGGTAGTTGTCTTCCAAATTTCTTTTGCCTTGACTAGTGAGTCAATTCCTGGAGCCTTGTTTTTTGTCAGTGTCTTTGGTGGTGTTTGGATTTTTCCTTTGAGCACCATTGATTCTTGTATGTATATGTGTATATATATATATATATATATATATACACCACCTAAGATGGTTTAACATTGGTCAATTATTTTTGATACAGTGACTCTGTGTATTCTTTCCATCTTCTTTGGATGCTTCTCGAATAGTACAATACTTTCCCTTTAGCTTCCTTTGGTATTACAGCTTGAAGCTTGAAAATTTTTTCAGCAATTCATACAGTTTTAGAATTACTAAGTGTGCTCTTCCATTTTGGTTATCTAATTTCAGCTCTTTGCTCATTTCATTATAATTCTTTGTTTTGTATTCTCAAGACACCCTTTGAAATCGTCTGTTAAGTCCTTCATTATTTCTCCCATTTGCTTTAGCCATTCTACATTCAGGAACAAGTTTCAGAATATCTTCTAGCATTTTGGCCTTTTCTTTCTTTCCTGTCTTTTTAGTGTCCTTTTAGTCTCTTAATATATGATCTCCATGATGTCATCCCACAGTTGCTCTGGTCTTCAGTCATTAATAGTCAATATATCTTATCTGTTTTTATATATTCAGGTGGAATATAGTCAAGGTTGAACTTTGGCTCTTGTGGATTTGTTTTAATTTTCTTTAGCATCAACATGAGCTTGCATATGAACAATTGATGGGCTGTTCCACAGTCAGTCTCTGACCTTGTTCTGCCAATGTTGGGTCTCTGCCATGTCTTTCTATTGTTGTTGTAGTTAAGTGCCGTTGATTCTATTCTGACCCACAGCGACCCTGTATAGAGTTTCCAAGAAGCAGCTGGTGAGCTTGAACCACTGACTTTGCAGTTCAAGTAACTTTGCAGTCTGACGCATTAGCCCACAGAGCCACACCAGGACTCTTTCTATAGATGTAATTTATCTGACTCCTATGTATTCCATCTGACGAGCTCCATACATATAGTTGCTGTTTGTGCTTTTGAAAAAAGGTATTTTACATGAATTACTCTATATACTAAGCAAGTAATTTTTTTTAATTCTTCAAAGTAGAGAAATTGCTATGAAAATTCATTTATTTCTGTTATGAAAAATGTTTACTTTCCTGTCTAGAATCATGAGAAATCTGAGATTTTACCCCAGTTTCAGTTATAATTGGGTCTACCACAGTTTTACAAATTCTGTCAGAATATATGACACTTTTGGAATGTAGACAAAGGACTTTATTGCTTACAGCACAGAAAGGCACATGGATTTATTACATTCTCGATTTCTGCAAGGATGACATGGAGTGGCTGAGGTGGATACTTTGCAGGAAGTGGTCCTGTGTCACAGTTCAGGAACCCTGAATTTAGGGAACATGAATCTTTTATAATGGACAGTAAGAAAATATACCAGAATTTTGCTCTGGATGGAGCCATTGTCTTTATTATATCAGACAGTAAAGAAGCCTATACTCCATTCAAATGAGAGATGGTATGTCTTCTAAGGCTATTCACTATTCAAACATCCTTGAAGATATAGTCCAGGACACAGAGCCAGTACCTGTGCTTGCCAGAGGTGCAGAAATGCAAGAGACACATAGTCTGCTAGCTTCTAATGTGTATGCTAAGGAGCCCTGCTAGTGTAGTGGATTACAAGCTGTTAACTACAAGGTCAGTAGTGAAAATTTACCAGTTGTTCTGCAGGAGACAGATTATTCTTTCTGCTCCTGTAAAGACTGACAGCCTCAGAAAACCTTTACAGGGTCACTATGACTTGGAACTGACTCATACACAACCACCAGTACCGATGCGTATATTCTTTTTCAGAAATTGTGTTAGCTTATAGAAAACTTCAAGGTCAGCAGTTCAAAACTATCAGCTGCTCTGCAGGAGAAAGATGAGGCTTTCTGCTCCCGTAAAGAATTACAGCCTCGGAAACCCTGTTCAGGGTCGCTATGGGTCGAAACCGACTCAATGGCCTTAGCAACAACTTAGCAACAACATAGAAAACAAAACAAAACAGAGCCCTGGTGTGGAGCTGTAGGATAAGCACTGCACTGCTAACTACAAGGTTGGCAGTTCAAACCTACCACCTGCTCATCTGAAACCCTATATACTATGAGTTGGAATCAACTCGATGGCACTCAACAACATGGGAAAAATGAATAGGACTGTGAAGACACTTGATAAGCTTGCTTACAATGTACATTTTGGATTCATATTAAGAAAAAAGAGCAAAAACTGTAACAATGGAAATGAAAGTAAGCCTGTTTACTAATATAATGTTTAAATTGTGCAACTAAGATAGGAATGTGTCTTTAATTCCAGGTTGAATTAATGTAAACCATGATACATCAAATCTAAGAGTGCTATTAATCCTTGGCCATCCTGCTATGGTGCTGTAGGTTAATGTGCTGGACTGCAAAGTTGGTTTGAACTGCAAGGTTGGTAGTTCAACCTTGGAAACGCTATACAGGGTCACTGTGGGTCAGAACCGACCTGACAGCAGTAAACAACAACAATAGTAATCCTCGAGAAATCCTGATGTGGTGCTGTGGGTTAATGGCTTGGACTGCAAGATTGGTTTGAACCAAAAGATTGGTTGTTCAAGGTCACCACCTGCTCCTCAGAAACCCTACACAGGGTCGCTATGAGTCAGAACTGACTCAACAGCACTTAATAACAATATAACATTAATACTTAAAGAAAACATGCAAACTTCAACTTGCAATGTGGAAGGAGTCAATGGGAAAATTATTTAATGACACAGGAACCAGCAAAACAAGATGGAAGGAATACAAACAGTTACTGTACCAACAACAATTGGTTGATGTTCAGTAATTTCAAGAAGTACAGTATGATCAGGAATCGATGGTACTGAAGGAGTAAGTCCAAGCAACACTGAAGGCACAGGCAAGAAACAAGGCTTCACAAATTCATGGAATATAAATTGATATGTTTTAACAAACTGATGGAGCACTGGAGGCTATCACTCTTCTATGCCAAGAAAATGAGTAGAAGAGAGCTACTTGGCCAACTGATTGGAGAAAATCCATATTTGTGCCCATTACAAAATAAAGTGACCCAAAGGAATGTGAAAATCATCAAGTGATATCATTAATACAGTAAAATTTCACTGAAGATATTTTAAAAATATTTCGAACAGTACATTTATAGGAAGCTTCGTGAAACTCAAGCCAGATTCAGAAGAGGTTGTGGAACTAGGGATATCGTTGCTGACATCAGATGGATCCTGGCAGAAACCAGAGAATACCAGAAAGAAGTTTAATTGTGCTTTATTAACTATGAAAAGCACTTGACCTTGTGAATCATAACAAACTATGGAGAACATTATGAAGCTTAGGGATTTCAAAATACTTCATTGTATTCATGAGAAGCTGTATGTAGACTAAGAGATAGTCATTTGAACAGAACAATGGTGGTGGTGGTTATGTGTTGTGGAGTCGGTTCCAACTCATAGCCACCTGTATAGGGTTTCCGAGGCTATAAATCTTTACAGGAGCATAAAGCCTCATCTTTCTCCCTTAGAACAGCTGGTAGTTTTGAACTTCTGACCTTGAGGTTAGCAGCTCAACTTGTAACCACTACACTACCAGAGCTCCTTAAGGGAATACTACATGGATTAACATTCTTATCAATGGAGAAAGGATTGAAGTTGTCAAGGACTTCATTCTTCTTGGATCAACTATCAACACTCGCGGAAGTAGCAGTCAAGAGATCAGACGACGTATTGCACTGGGCAAATCTGCTGCACAGGAACTTTTTAAAGTATTGAAGAGCAGAGATGTCAGCTTGAGGACTAGGGTGCGCCTGACCCAGGCCATTGTGTTTTCAATAGCCTCATATGGATGCGAAAGCTGGACAGTGAATAAAGAGGATCGTAGAAGAATTGATGCCTTTGAGTTGTGGTGTTGGAGGAGAATACTGAGGGTGCCATGGACTGCCAAAAGAACCAATAGATCTGTTTTGGAAGAAGTGCAGACAGAGTGCTCCTTGGAGGCCAGGATGGCTAAGCTTCGTCTCTCCTACTTTGGACATGTAGTCCGGAGGAAACAATCGTTGGAGAAGGATGTCATGCTGGGTAGGGTGGAGGGTCAGAGAAAAAGAGGAAGACCTCCAACGAGATGGATCGGCCAGGTGGCATCATTGATGGACTCGGGGGTGGCAGCGGTGGTGAGGTTGGCCCAGGATCGAACATTGTTTCGTTCTGCTGTGCATGGAGTCGCTATGAGTCGGTTCCGACTCGATGGCACCTGACAACAACAACAACAACAACATGGATTAAAATTAGAGAAGGTATACACCACAGTTGTATCATTTTACTGTATTGATTCAATCAATATGTTAAGCAGATAATCCAAGTACCTGGAATATATGAGGAAGGGTGTGGCATTGGGATTGTAGGAAGATTCATTAACAGCCTACAATATGTAGGTGATACAACCTTGTATGCTGGAAGCAGAGAGGATTTACTGAGGGAAATCAGACTACAGCCTTCGGTATAGATTGCCCCTCAGTGTAAAGAAAATGAAAATTCTTACAACTGGACCAGTAAATAACATCATGATAAATTAAAAAAAAGATTGAAGTTTCAAAAGACTTCATTTACAGTCATCACTTGTGGAAGCAGCAGTCAAGAAATCAAATGATGTATTGCATTAGGTAATCTGCTGCAAAACATTTTAAATTGTTCAAGTGCAAGGCTGTTACTTTAAGAACTCGGGAATGCTTGACCTAAGCCATGGTTTTTTCGATTGCATCATAATCATGTGCAAGTAGGAAAATGCATAGGAAACACCATAGAAGAATCAATGCATTTGAGTTTGGGTATTGGTGACGAATTTTGAAAGTACCATGGATTGCCGAAAGAACAAACCAATCTGTCTCGGAAGAAATAGAGCCAGAATGATTCTTAGAATAGAGGATGGCAAGACTTTGTCGCTTATACTTTGAACATGTTGTTAGGAGGGACCAGTCTGTGGAGAAGGAGATCATGCTTGGTGAAAGTAAGGGTAGCAACAAAGAGGAAGTCCTCCAATGAGATGGATTGACACAACAGTGGCAACAATGGGCTTAAATATAACGCTTGTGAGGATGAGTTGAGCCTGGACAGTGTTTAGTTCTGTTGTTCACAGCGTCATGATGAGTCAGAACCAACTCATTGGCACCTGACAACAACACAACATTAATCTTTGACTATATTTGGAATCCTTGTGTGGTGATGTGGCATAAGCACCTTACTGCAAAGTTAATTTGAACAGCAAGTTCAGCAGTTCAAATCTACCAGTCGCTCCTAAAAACCCTAATAGGATTGCTATGAGTCAAAACAGATATTACAACACTTAACAGCAACATATATAGGATATATATTTTGATATAATTTTGTTAGTTTACCATGTACATCTGTGTATCTATTCCCATTCAACTGTCCACATTAAGTGTAAAAGTATGGAAACTCAAAACCCTTTAATGTGAAATGCTGTTATAATGTTGTGATTGTTGTTGTTGAGTGCCTGTGAGTTGGTTCCAATCCACAGTGACCATGTATAGGGTTTCCAAGGTGTAGCTGGTGAGCTTGAACCGCTGACCGATAAGTGCTATCAAAACATGTGGTTCCCACTCATAGCGACCCTGAATAGGGTTTCTGAAGAGCATCTGGTGTGTTTGAACCATCGACCTTGCAAGTCAAACTGCCCTTTTGGTCCAGTGCATTACACCAGAACTCCAATATAAAATAATCAGCCTAAAATATTTGTTTAATTATGTAATAATAAGATGGTTTATGTGAGTATCTCCTTTATCTGATGCTTCCTAATTACTTCAAAAAAATTGTTTAGCTTTTTATACATTTGCATGATCATTCTAATGACTTTAAATTCTATCCTAGTGAAATTATCCACCTTCATTTTATCTAAATGGAAATTGATTATTAGATGAACCATCATTTTATATATCACCAAGAAAGAAAAATTTTCCATAAAAGTTGCGACAATTTCATGAATCATAGTCCCAACCCATTACATGAATCCATTTATCTGTCCATCAATGCTTTGAAACCTCTTTCTTTTTTATCTATACAAGGAATTGGGAACGTTTTTATTCCATCTGTTCCACTGAATGGCATATGAGGCAATTCTTTGACACATATTACCAGCACAGCATAACAGTATAACACAGTTCCATCTTTTGAGGTTACCTTTCTTTTTCAGGTGTCATAAAACACTTGTTTGATGCTTTGCAGGAAAATTAGAGATTGTGGTTGTTCTCTAATGAAGAGTATTGCAGTAAAACTTAAATTAATGTCTATACTCTGTTGCCATGCATTAGGTGTAACAAATACATTTTTGTTTTATGATAATGTTTAGTGTAAATCTTTTGAGAGTATTTAACACATCAGTAAAAGCCAGTAACTGTGTCAACAATGCACATTATGGCGCAGTCAGAGGGAAGATACTGAGCTTTGACTTAGAGCAGGTAATCGTGACTCTGCTGTGAGTATTGCTTACCTTTGCTTCCACAACATTTGTAAGACAATTATCTGTTATGAGAGAAATCTGAATCGCACAAATGTTGAATTATGGTGCTTCCTTAAATTTTGCTAGTAGTATGCTTTCAGATATTTCTTCCTGACTAGTATTTTTACAGAATGTTTTAGATTTTTTTTTTTTAACTCATAAAAATCTCTCTCTCTCTCTCTCTCTCTTTTTTTTTGTTGCTTTCATATACAAATAGAGAAGTGGGAATTCTTGACTGGGAGATAATATTTTATTTTTATACTATGGCAAATCTAGTAGGATGTTAGTAAAGGCTCACTAATACACATGTTCAAATGTCTAGCTTTGTGTTTAGTAGAGTGCATTAAAGAAACTTTATTTACATGTAGTCTATGTCATAAATGACCATGAGGTTTTTAAATTGAGAGTAGTTTTACTCATTATTTTTCTAAATTGAAATACATTTCAAATAGACATGATTTCAAAATCATTAAACTGCTTCAAGTAGTTTCCTGGTACATGATAAGCTTATCCAAATCACAACAAAGTGTTGGATTAGCTTTATATTATTTTTTTAATATCTTAGTTTGGAATGCACTGAGTCTATATAGAGAGCATGAATTTAATTTCAAATAAGTTTTCAGACTGCTTCTAGCTCACCAAGTCATAATTACTATTTTGACAGTTATGTCTCATAGACATTTATTTTAATTGCATATGTTAGCAATTCATTTTGGCATGACAGTCTCTGCCATTGTTGTGTTGCTGAATTATGCTTACAGAAATGATGTCAGAAATTCAACATGTGGAGAACAATAATTAACCTGAATCATCAGTTAGCTTTTGTGAATACAGATGTCCTATGAATAAACCTTTTTTTTTTAATTAAGTAAAATGACACTAATTCAGACTCTCTCTTCATCCTTATTTTTTACCCACTACTAAATCTTCTTGATTTACCACCAAACTACCTTTTAAAAATATCTGTTCTGCAGGGTAAGTACTGGCCTGCTAACCACAAGATGGGCAGTTCAAACCTACTACCCACTTCTCAGAAACCCTATGCAGCATCGCTATGAGTTGGAACTGACTAGATGGCACACAACAAGAATTTCTAGCTCCACCAGCAATATCCTAGTACATGTTTAACGTTATCCTCAATAGATTCTCTGTGTAAATTTCTGTCTGTCTGACATTCATAGTTGCCTCCCAAAATATTTTTTACCCTGTAGCCAGAGGAATGTTTATGAACTGTAAGTCTGATCTTGTCACTGCCTGCTAGAAATTGTTCATTGGCTACTTAATAGAAAAAAGACCAATTATCTCAAGAGAAGCTACAAAGATGCTGCAGGATCAATTCTACCATTCTCTTTAAATCTACTTGTGAGTTCTTATGTTTGCTTCCTCACTACATTGACCTGTGGACTTCAGTTCTTTGAAAGTAGACAGATTGTTTCTTTCCACACAGGATGTTTGTACATGCATCCTATTCTTGTTGCCTAAACCATTCTTTCTACCACACCGGACATCTGCTGACCAGCTCCTTCAGCTTGCACATCAATATTCATTCAAACATTGTCTTCTCTGACCACCCTACCACCTGCTTAGTCTGCTTATATGTTCCAATAGAAACTTAAACTCATTCTTTATATTTGTGAGTTTATCTTACATAAATTTGTGCATTGACTTGGGCACATAACAAGTGCTGAATAATTACTTACTATACCAATAAATAACTACCATAATGGAATGGTGGTGGTGGTGTGCCATGGAGTTGGTTCCGATTCATACTGATTATGTATAGGTTTCTGAGATTACTCCTCACTCCTCCTTGGATATCCTATACAGGGTCTCTATGAGTCGGAATCAACTTAACGGTACTTAATAACAACAACAATCTTCATGGAAGTAGAAAGCCTCATCTTTCTCCCATGGAGCAGCTGGTAAATTCAAATTGCTGAATTTGTGGTTAGCAGCCCAGATCATAACCACTATGCTATAGCCATAATATCAAAACCATAAGCACTAAACTATCAGGGCTTCCTATAATGGAATGGATAGTTATTAAATCTGGATTGCAGTGAAGAGGATTATTTTAAAGAAAAGTTTGTCATGAAAAATAGCACAACCATTAAAGTGGACCTTTTTAATACTTGCTGTTGCTGTGAAACGCTATGAAGTTGGTTCTGACTCAGTGACCCTGTGTAGCATTTCTGAGGAGCTAATGGTGGGTTTGAACTGCCAAACTTGCAGTTAGCAGTTCAGTTCTTATCCTACAATGTCACATGAAACTGCTTACCAGGTGAAATATTTAAACATGTAACAGATTCCCTGTTTGCTATTGATAGGGTTTTTATAATTTCCTTGATGATAATTTTTATTTTGCTTTTATAATATTCTGTATGTCAGACTTTCCATGACTTCTTTTTAAATAGTCTAAATTCTTGTCTATTTTGGGATATGTTACATACTTATTGCATTAACTATTATTTGGATTTGCAAGTAATACATACAATGCATGGTTTTACATTTAGAAATTTTAACTCATCTGAAAAAGAGTTCATAATGAGTATGAAACAAGTTTTCAGTAACGCTTTTTTCTGCTGTCACATAAAATCTGAATTATAATTTGCAAATTTTCTTGAAGTTGATGGGAAGTCATATTGGTATATTTCAGAGGATAATACATATTAAGCTTAATGAAATGACCACTTCACTTTGCCCAATTTCTGCCCAGGTTTGGTCAGTCTTTTTTCCAAATTATCATGTTAGCACTTTCATACATATGTGTTCATAAAGGCATAGTTCAATAATAATATGTATATTTTAATCATCTGTCAGTTTGTCATACTGTGGTGGCTTACATATTGTTATGATGCTGGAAGCTATGCCACTGGTATTTTAAATACCAGCAGGTTCTCCCATGGTGGATAGTTTTCAACTGAGCTTCCAGACTAAGAAGGAGAGTAGGACCACGTCCCAATATTTAGTCACAGAAAACCTTGTGAATAGCTTTAAGAAAGAACCAGAATATTGAAACATGATGAAGAGCACCAGAATATTGTCAGATACATTGTTGGAACATGAGCCACTCAGGTTGAAAGCCATTTAAAATACGACTGGGAAAGAGCTGCCTCCTCAAAGTACAGTTGACCGTAATGACACGAATACAGTAAAGCTTTGCGACAGTCATTTGCTAATAGGGCAAAACTTAAAAGGAGGAGAAACAGCTATAAACATCCATTAATAACTGGAATATTGAATGTATGAATGTGAATCTAGGAAAATTGAAGTTGTCAAACATTAAATGGAAAATACAAGTATTGATACAGAATCATTGTATTAAAAGGAAATGGTTAATGTTCAACCATTTCAAGAGGTACCATATGAACAAGAGCCAATGATACTCAGGGAGGAAGGCCAAAGTGCATTGAAAGAATTGGCAAAGAACAAGGCACCAGGAATTGATGGAATA
>NW_006408531.1:33358025-33376632 GCF_000296735.1 Chrysochloris asiatica | reverse complement strand
TCACATGGTTTACTATGCTGGAAATGACAAATTGAAGAGGAATAGTGTCACATTCATTATAAAAAAAAAAACATTTCAAGATCTATCTTGAAGTGTAATGCTGACTATGATAGGATAATATTCATATGTCTACAAGGAAGTCCAATTAATACCCTTATTATTCAAATTTACACATCAACCACTAAAGCCAGTAATAATGAAATTGAAAAATTCCACCCGCTTCTTCAGTCTGAAATGGATCAAGCATGCAATCAAGAAATATTTAATTACTGACTATTGGAATGTAACTCAGACTGACCTTTGGGTCCAGTGCATTATCCATATATATAGAGAGAGTCCTTATGTGGCACTGTAGGAGCAATACTGGACTGTGAACAACAAAGTCATCAGTTCAAACTGACTTTGTGGTCCAGTTCTTTATTCCATAGCACCACACCAGGGCTTCAATATGAATATAGTTAAAGTAAATATAAATCTCCATTTTCAGTGAAATATTTTTCTTATAAAGCATCAAGTAACCAATTTGACAGATCTTTTTCACTGAATTCAGTCGTTACATTGGATAAAAGTTGATATTTTAAGCTTTTCATAGTACATTTGTCTTATGTGAGACTCATGTGTATAACATTGAGGTTACCCATGCTTCATTCTCATGGATGGTCTGCAATCATTAGAGAACAGTGATTCCCAGCCCCAAAATATAGGCAGGCAGATACTTTTCCTGGTTAGCAAATTGACTCCCATATTTTACCTGTACTTATTCTAATTATTAATGATTCAATTATTTTTATAGCTGAAATGAATATTTCCTTTCTATCAAAGATACTCTTAAAAGAAACATAGCACTAGTGTCTAAAATTCAGCCTTAGATGTAATACTTTCATGTACCAATCACAGTAACAGATGTTACATTTTGATAAGCAACCAGCCTCTATCAAGTTGGTTGTTACTCACTGTGACTCCATGTATATCACAATAGAATTGTGTACCATAGGTTTCTTAATAAAGGACCCTTGGTGGTGTAGTGGTTTATGAGTTGGGCTGCTAACTGGAGGGTCAGCAGTTATTCCATGGGAGAAAAATGAGGCTATCTGCTCCCATAAAGAGTTTATAGCCTTGGAGACCCTATCCAGAGTCACTATGACTTCGAATGGACTTGATGGCACACAACCACTACCACTAGCAGGAGGGTCATTAATGGCAATGACCTTTTGGGAGTAGATCCCCAAGCTCTTCTTCAAAAATACCTCTGGTTGAACTGGAACCACGAAACTTCTAGCTAGTAACTGACTGTTTAACCATTTGGGCCAGATTATGATACACTTTAGGAGATCTTAGCATTTAATCCTGAATCCATTTTATTTTTGCTGTAAATAGTTTTCAGCTCATATTTTACATCAGAAATGCATTTGTTTTACTCAAAATAGAGTCTATTCTTGTTTGGTTAAAATACTGAGTCAGATTTGACTCTTTAAACAAAATCATATTGATTTTTGCACATTGTCCCTTGAAAGTATTTATTAAAGGATTCATTAAATGTTGTGCTTTTAATTTAAGGCTACTGTTTAAAAGTTTGTTTTTTTATTGAATTGTGTTGTCTTCATATTGAAACCTGCAGGTTTCCTATACTTGCTTTCTAAGGCTCCTGAAACTGCTCAATCCAACATCATAACACAAGTTAGTCTAGGGCAAAATGCTTAAGTCTGTGTCAACCACGATGATTAATTTCATAATAATATTGTTGCAGAGGTTTGAGATTAGAGGAAACTGTCAACCAAATTAAAGATGCTTCTAAATCATCTAGCATAATTTCCTAGTATGCCTTGGATGGTGGGGAATGGGTTATGTTACAGTAATTGTTTACAAGCAATGAAATGAAACTTGAAAGCTAATTTTGTCTAAAATCAAGTATTTGTTGTTGTTAAGTCCCATCGAGTTGGTTCTGACTCATAACAACCCTGTATAGGGTTTCCGAGATGCTGCTTAGCCTGCAGTGCCACACCAGGGCTCCAAATCAACTATTTTGTTGTTGTGAAGTGCCATCGAGTCGGTTCCGACCCATCGCAACACTGTATAGGGTTTCTGAGGAGCAACTAGTGAGCTTGAACCACTGACCTTGTAGTTCAAATGGCTTTGCAGTCTGGCGCGTTAATCCACAGCGTTACACCAGGACTCCATCAAATATAGGAGTAAAGAAATATATCATAGAACTATTTATAGAGTAGCACATTCTACAAATCTTCATTAGGATATAAACTCAAAGGAAGCAAGCTATACTCTTCATCTGGAAAACTCTTAAGAAAATATCGCGTGAGGTCATGCTTCTATCGTGCTGCTGCATTTTGCTTTTTTCTGTGATCATCATCATGGTTAAACAGTGCTTTCTAACATTTAACAATAATCAGACTCTTTCTGCTACAAACAAAATAGCTTCAGTCATTCATTTCATAGATAGGCTAGACAGTTGTTCATTCTGAAGATCTACAATGGCCTATTCCAAAGATATTAGTGAAATAGTTCATTAGAGTTCAGTATATTCTCTAAGAAATTCTGCTTTCTTCTTTATATAAGCATCATTTGTAGCCAGATATTTTCACCAAGGTGTCAGTTAAGCAGATTTTTTTTTTAAATCACACTAGAAATAATTCAGAAAGCACTGTTTTAAGTTTATGAAGTTAGTTATTGAAAGAGAAGGGAAAAAAAGTACTTTATTTATCTTCTATGAATGAAATTTTATGGGATTACAGACTAATCTGGATTCCTGGTGTGGTGCTGTAGGATAAACACTGGACGGCGAACCACAATGTTAGCAGTTTAAACCTCCCAACTGCTCCTTGGAAACCCTATATAGGGTCACTATGAGTCATAACCAACTAGATGGCACTCAACAACAGATGAATCAAAATCGAATTGAGAACTGTAATTCTTAATTGTATAATTCTTACACAATTCTTTCTATCTTTAAGATGACTTATTTAAATACATATAGTAACAGTTAACGTTTACACTTAGTATTTATAATGTGTCTAGAGCCATTGTAAGTGTTTTCTATATTTTACTTCATTTCATCATTATAATAAGATACGGGCTAAGGTAGGTCCTAAAGGGTTCCTGGTAACATAATGGGTTACACATTGGGCTGTTAACTGCAGGGTCAGCAATTCTGGTCCACCAACAGCTTCTTGGGAGATAGATGAGGCTTCTGGTTCCATTTTAAAGATTTGCAGCCTGAGAAACCATATACAGGGACACTGAAGTGGAACCAACTTGACAACACACAATCGCACTACCACCAACGTATGTTCTAAGTAGTCCTGGTTTCACACTTAAGTATTTGACTATTAAATAAAATAGGATTCAAACCCATCCAATGGCTCTGTTGGAGAAAGACCTGGTGGTCTGCTCTCGTGAGGATTACAACAACAACAACAACAACAAACAAACCCTCTCAGGCAGTTCTCCTCTGTCACCTGGGGTTGCTATGAGTTAAAAATCAACTAAACAACACATAATAACAACACAAGTAGGTTCTGTTCTCATCTTGTGCAGTTTACAAAAAGAGGCAACTGAGACATGTAGAATTTGGTGGTTTGTCTGTAACCAACAAGTGTCACATAATCAACAAGAAGTAGAACTGAGATTCAAACCCAAGTTATCTCACTGAAGTCTCCACACCCGTAATGCTCAGCATTAGCCTAAAGGTCACATTAAAAAATGTAAAATTATACAGACACTTATTTTATTGATAAAAGATGAGAAAAAAGGGGATTATATATTTCCTACTGTGGCGCTGTGGGTTAATGTGCCAGACTGCAAAGCCGTTTGAACCACAAGGTGGTGATTCAAGCTCAACAGCTGCTCCTTGGAAACCCTATGTTGTTGTTGTTAAGTGTGGTTGAGTAGGTTCCGACCTATAGCGGCCCTGAACAGGGTTTTCCTTACTGGAGCAGAAAGCCTCATCTTTCTCCTGCGGAGCAGCTGGTAGTTTCAAACTGCTGAGCTTGTGGTTCACAGCCCGATTCTTAACCACTATGCTACCAGAGCACCTTTGGAAACCCTATATAGGGTTTTGGAATCGACTCTACAGCACTTAACAACAACAACTTTAAATTCCTGGTGTGGCGTTGTGGGTTAATGTGCCAGACTGCATTTGAACTGCAAGGTTGATGGTTCAAGCTCACCAGCTGCTCCTTGGAAACCCTATACAGGGTTGCTATGGGTTGAAATAGACTCGACGGCATTTAACAACAACAACAACAAAATTACTACCACTCATCTTTCAGTTGTCATACTGTGGTAACTTGCATGTTGCTGCTCTGCTGGAAGCAATGCCACCAATCTTACCAGCAGGGGGGACAGGTGCCATCAGAGCTTCTAGACTAAGACAGACTAAAAAGGAGGATCTCTTGGTCCACTTCAGAAAAAACATCACTGAAAACCTTATGAAGAGCAGTTGAACATTATTTGATGTGGTGCCAAAGATACACTCCTCAGGATGAAAGGAAGACACCGGATAACTACCCTGTGACATACAGATAACACAACCTACTGGATTGCACAGTGGATGTGACATAGAAATGCTTGTGAGGATGACCCAGGACTAGGAAGTGTTTCGTTCTTTTGTACATTTTATTGCTAAGTGTCTTCAAGTCAGTTGCAACTGACAGCGGCCCTGTTTAGGATTTCTAAGGAGCAGTGATTGGATGTGAACTGCCCAGCTTGTGGTTAGCAGTTCAGTGATTATCCTCTAGTTCCACACCAGGACTCCTCTGTTGTATATAAATAGAAACCACCTAGATAGCACATAACAACAACAAGAAGAATGACATTGGACATGCTTCCTAAAATTTTTGTGTGTTCAGGACCTTTTGACTAGTGTTAAATAGCTTGTCTGAAAGCAGGACCAGCATTTGCTCCCATACTACTTTTGCTCAGTCTTATACCCTGTACAGGGTCGCTATGGGTCGGAACTGACTCGAAGGCACTTAACAACAACAACAACAATATTTGGACTACATTTCCTGGATGCTGCCACGATATGCCTTTGTTGTCACACTCCCTCCCAGCATCCATTACCATCTCCCTCAAAGCCCACTTCTTTACTATTCCTCCCTTGAAGGGTATCACCTACTGCTTCTCTCATAATAGATTCTTTTACCTTCTTGTAGTTTTAACATTGCTGTTCCTTACATTATATAAAGCATGGACTAGAGAAAGGACACTTACCCATATGGTTTGATTTGAGGTGCATTGAAAGACTGATTTGACTCAAAATTGTTAAAAATAAACAACCTGATTCTTAGAGGAAGGTTGGCAGTTCAAACCCACCAGCCTCTACTTGGAAACCATACACAAGGTTGCTATGAGTCAGGACCGACTCTATGGCACTTAATAACAACAATAGCAAAAGTATGTTGCCCATGGGCTACTTAGACCTCATGAAGCACTTATCCCAAGATAAACCTCCAAATAAAGGGCCACAATCAGTTTTGATTGAGTAATTCTCCAATTTGACCTGTATATTGGAGATAAACACGGAAGATTTCACATTGTTAAATCTTCTAAATGTTTTTCAGGAAATAATGTATTCAGTAGAGTTTAACCAACCAGTCTCAGTCAAGTTTTACTACAAAACCCATATTTGTGGACAAATTTATGTAAGTTCTATGGAACTAATATTACAGAGACATGTTACCACTACTCCATTGCACTGGTATGCACTGGTGGTGGTGTGCTGTGGAATCGGTTCTGACCTGCATAGTGTTTCCTAGGCTGCAAATCTTTATAGGACCAGAAAGCCTCATCTTTCTCCCACAGAACAGCTGGTAGTGTAGAACTGCTGGTTCTGAGGCTAGCAACCAGACTTGGAGCCACTATACTATCAGAGTTCCTTTGATATGCAATGATGAGGGCTTTATTTCCCAAAGACTAAGCACTTAATTTGATATTAAAGAATCTCTGAATACTGCCGGAAACTTTGCCACAGAGAGTTTAAAAGATAAGTTGCAGAGAGTATGGACAAGGATGATTTAATGCAGAGCCCATATATTTTCAGATGTAAAGGGTATCATAAAATTACCAGAATTCATATTTTGGGTGTGAATGGGGTGTTTGTGAGTATGCAGAGTTAACTTCTACATACTTGAGAGGGATCAGATTGTGGAGAAGATGAAAGAAAATATGGTGATGAGATGGGAGAAATGAAGGCAAGTTTTATGTCCTTCACAATATTTTTCTTTTCATTCTAACCTAGTCAGGTATGTTGAGAATTGAGATGTAGATGTACAATGGTATGTAAAAATGTAATGCTAGAAGATTTCTAGTTCATACATGCAGGTGTTTACTTAAAACAAAGCATATTTAAACATGTATTTGTAATTAATGGATGGCTGCAGACAAATTCTTTCAGTAATACACTTTTCTTAGTCTTGTTAGGGTGCCTTCAAAAAACAGGTCCAATCAAAATAGTGACTTCTAAGGCTACTTTCTGGGCTAGTTAAATTCAAGGCTGAGAGATAAACTCAGAAGGTAATGCACACTCTGAAGTGGGACTCCAAAGGAATAATATTAGTTGGTTGGTTATATGCTGTGGAGTCAGTTCAGTCTCATAGCGACCCTGATAGGATTTTCTGGGCTGTAAATCTTTACAGGAGCAGAAATCCTCATCTTTCTTTAATGTAACTGTTGTCCTGAAGTTAGTAGCCCGACTCGTAACCACTATGCTACCAGAGCTCCCTAAAGGGGTAACAGTGATAGATTTTCTTAAAGGACACAGGATGATCATGTGTTCTTCATGTGAAGAACTTGTCTGTCTTTTTTTCTTTCTATCCTTTAATATAATAAAAAAATATATTTTTAAAAGCTTTCATTGTGAATTGAGTAATAGTTTACATGGAGAATATTGGTTTTATACTCATCCTATTGTATTTTGTTTCATTGCAATGATTAGAATACCCTCCATGCATCATTATTCAATAGCATTTGCTTGTATTCCCTCTAGTTTTTATTTTATTTTATTTTATTTTTATGTGCATAAAAACACTCAGAGATATATAATCATTTCAACCACCCAATGGTATATTCTGCAAGCATGCCTCCTGGCTGCCAACACACAGCCTTTCTCTCTTCATGAGTCTAGAGTCCTCAGCTGCTGTATCTCTCTATGTCATCATCTCTTCCTCCATTTCTAGTGTCACTCCTTCTCTGGATAGGGTCCCACATTACATTCTCCTTTGATGGTCCTAGGGTCCTCTGTTTCTGGAATGTTAGATTAACTACTCCCCCCTTTATGTCACAGAACCTTTACAGTTGTGACAATTGCAATTAGTCATGATGACAATTACTTACTATTGAATCATAAGAATCTTATCCGCATATCCTTTTACCAGACCAGTCTAGAGAAGACTGAAACTATTCAGTGGGGATTCTACCTTCTCCCGCACACTCTGAAACAAAACTCCCTTTTGAAAACTTGTAAGCCAGCCACTTCATGCCTTTGTAGCCCTCCCTATCCCCACTCCCATTTTAGATAGCCAATGTCTAAGTTGCGTATCCCTATAAACTCTCTGTACAAAGGAGATACATTTGATCCTTGATGTGAATACTCCTTCCCTCTCAGTTGGTGTTTTGAGCAACTACATCCATAAGTATAGGTCAAGTTCATCAAAGGTAGCCATTTACACTTGTTTTCTATATCAAATTTCTTTAACTTCCTCTAGTTGAGTTCTGATCATCAAGCCATTGAATCTAGGTCAAATGGGTACTATCTGCAAGTTTGGGTGTTCTTGTGCATCTCCCTCAATTCATATCAGCTGTACACTTGTAAAGAAGTATTAAGAAAATCGAAAACTATATTGTTAAGAAACTGGTCGGGAAAGTTGCAGAGAGGAACTTTTTCATCACCTCAATGCATCTGTTCATTTTTTAAAAGTACCAAGGGCTGTCCTGTGAGAATTTCACTGGGACACTTAACCCATCCACCCTACAGCATTGATCTTGACTCTTCTGATGTATTTTTTCCACCAAATTCAGAGAACATTTGAGTCCCTCAAGGATGTCAAAACTGCTGTTTGGATGTTAAGTCCTGTAAAAAATCCAAGAGTTCAGGATTCTTCAGGGAGGGGTTGTAGAGACAGAAGCATTGTCTTCAGAAGTTTATAGACCTAAATGGAGAATGTGTCCAGAAACACTAGGTTCACATTTTGGCACTGTGCTTAGTAAATGTTTTTGTAGTTTTATAGCAATAGTTTTTTACTTACTCATATATATATGAGTATATATACATATATATATATATATATATATATATATATAAATGGTGGTGGTGGTGATAGTGTGTCATGGAATAGGTTCCAACTCATCAACTCATAGTGACCCTTTATAGGGTTTCTGAGGCTATCAGTTTTTACAGGAGCAGGGAGCCTCATCTTTCTCCCATGGAGATAATGATAGATTTGAATTACTGACATTGCGTTTAGCAACCCAGCTCAGAATCCACTATGCTACTTATTGTTGTTAAGTGCTGTAGAGTCAGTTTAGACCCATAGAGACCCTGTACAGGGTTTTGAAGGAGCAGTTGGTGAGCTGGAACCACCGACCTTATGGTTCAAGCCGACTTTGTTGTCCAGCACATCAGCCCACAGTGCCACACCAGGACTGTGCTATCATAGCTCCTTATATGTACATATCCATCTATTTATATATAAACATACACACACACACATACACATGGAGTGAAGAGAGAGCATGCACAAACTTCCCTAAGTTCACAATTTGGCAGATTTTGTGCCTATGAGACTGTCCTCTTGAATCTCTTGCTTTTTATCTGGATCACATTTGCATGTCCTTTCACACATCCCTGCAGTGTCACACTGCACATCAAAGCCCACCCTCAGGAAAGGAGCTGAGAGATGGGCCCATAATAAATATTAATAAATGATAATAATGTTGAACACATTACAGAAGGAGTTCATTATCTTTTAGTAAAGTTCATCCTTAATTACAAGGGAATTAAGTTCTCTTTGTAAAATTTTATCCACCAGCAATGTTTAGGAAAGTTACAGCTTCAATAGTGGGCGGGAGCCAGGTTTTACCAGTTCAAGAGAACTTACTGTGAAATTTACAGGAATTTTTGTGAATTGGTTGTTAAATATAGTCATGATTAAAAATGAAATCATTTCAACTTGAATTATCATTAATAAACCAAGGGCATACTAAAAACATATGTCTGAAATACTTACTATAATTTGCTATTATCTGGGAGCTGTGATAGCATAGTGGTTATGAATCGGGCTGTGAACCACAAGGTCAGCAGTTCAAAACTACCAGCTGTTCCGCGAGAGAAAGATGAGGCTTTCTGCTGCCATAAAGATTTACAGCCTTGGAAACCCTGTACAGGGTCGCTATGACTCGGGACCGACTCCACAGCATATAACGACAACAATGAGGACATCATCTTCAGGTTACTTTTGCCTATTGTTTATATGGGTTGGGAATGTTATGTAATAGTGTGTAACTTCAGATATCATACCAACTTTACCCAAGTAATATCGTCTTGGTGTTGTTTTTGTTAAGTGCTATCAAGTTGATTCTGACCCATTGTGACACTACAGGGTTTCCAAGGAGTAGCTCATGGGTTTCAACCTCTGACCTGGTGGTTCATAGTCTAGTGCTTATATGCTACAGTGCTACACCAAGAGTCAAGTATCATCTTTGTTGTTGTTATGTTTTTTAAATGTTGTCGAGTTGATTCTGACCCATAGTGGCCCAGCATAGGGATTCTAAGAAGTTACTGGTGAGTTTGAACCACTGACCTTGTAGTTCAAACAGAATTTGCAGTTCAAACAGACTTTGCAATAACTCACAGTGCCACACCAAGACTCCAATATCATTTTGTTGTTGTTGTTGTTAAGTGTCATCGAGTTGATTACGACCCATAGCGACCCTGTATAGGGTTTATGAGGAGTAGTTGGTGAGCTTGAACCACTGACCTTGCAGTTCAAATGACTTTGCAGTCTGACACATTAGCCTATAGCATCACACCAGGACTCCTAATATCATTTTAGTAACTTAAAATTAGGGGTTTGATACATGCTGTAGGATAAGCACTGGACGACTGCTAACTTTAAGGTCAGTGTTTCAAACCCACAAGCTGATCCAGGAAAACCCTGTACAGGCACTTAATAACATAACAACAGGTTGAAACTAGCCATGATAGGTGTATTGAAACTACAGAAATTTGTAAAATTAAAAATCAGAATTTAGTGTTAATTTCTTTGTTGATTGCCCAGATTTAAAGTACTGGTGAAAATGTTAATAATGCAAATTAAACTTAAAATGTGCCATTTCTATAGGTTTTAAAAATTACAAAAAATTATAGGAAATGTTCTCTTAGGATTTGAAAACTATTATCCAATTCTCAAAAAGTCATGCATATCATTTCAGTACATATTTTCCTTTAATTTTCTTGACACTTGCTAGAATAAAAGGAAATATCCACCAGCATTCATGACAGAAATGCCCTTGTTCATCAATTGCAATTATAGGATTACTAGTGATCCAAGAATTTGTATGGAACACATCCTTTATCAGTAACACTTACTGTATTTTTTTTTATGTGTGCATTATGTATGTGTTTGAGTGTTTTAGTTCTTGTAGAACAAGGTATTAAAACATTTAGTAGCATACCATTGATAAGAACATTCATGAATTCCCCTAATAAGGTTGTCTCTATGTATATGAGATTTACTAAAATTCTAGAACTATTTAATTTACAGGTTTTCCCAAATATTTATTAAATATATGCATTATGGAGGAAGAAACCCATTCATATTCACTATTGTTTATATTAATTGGAAGATACCCATTTTTTCTAAACAAGGAACATCTAATATTAACTGTAATATATATGCAAAACTGCAAAGTAATAAAATATGTTATGATTAATGTAATATTTTTACAAACAATGCTATGTAAATACTTCTGAGAAGGCAGAGTTTGTGTGTAAACAACTACAGGTGCTCAGTTTTCAAAACCTTGAAAACACTCAAATATTGAAACCTACATGGTGTTTTATCTCCTGAAGTGTGAGGTATAGTTTGAGTGGAATCTAGAGTTGTTTGAAGTATGTAGTTTCATAATGCCCCAGCATTTCAAATTCAAGACTTAATAATTTTCCACCTGGCAAATCATCAAATTCCTTTTCATAACCGGATGTTGTAGAACCATTATTTTAAATGGCAGCTATGGGGTAAAATATGGTCTTAAGCAATTGATATTGATAAAGAACCTGCAGAGCATCAGAAAAAACAAAACAAAAAAAGAAAGATCCTGCCTGGACTTAATACATTTGTGCTCCTTCAAAAGGCAGGAGAATATTAACTTTATTCAGTGATAAATTTTTCCACTTTCAGGAAGTGGAATAAAATTAAAAGGGTATGCAAAATAGTAGTAAGTCCTCTGTATGAGAAGTCCTTCTTTAATGTTCTGTTATTGATTTTTTTTTGCGTGACTTGACTTTGCAATGTATATGAAGGAAAGACAAAATCAATATGAAATAAAATTTGCATAAAGACTGTTCTGTGAGGTACAAATTTTATACATTTCCAGATTATATAGGCTTGTCTTTGCAAAGCAGTTTAAAAGGAAGTACATAAAGTCAGCACCAATAACAATCCTGGCAGAAGAAGTATTTTATTTCTAGAACAGTGGTAATGGAGTCCTGGTTTCTAATTCTTACTCTATTGCATTGACAGATTTAAAATTGGTCTGATTTTAGATGCATGCTTCTTTAACTAGGTATGTGGCTTATACCCTAGACCTCTAAATACCTAGAACCTATGCTACTTGATATTTTCACAACACACTTTTATTTCATTTTGAATGCAGAAAAGTCCTAGGATGCATGAGAATATAAATAGTTGCCACCACTCCTTATTTTATATAGAAGAAACCTAGCATAGATGAGGAAAGGTGCAACAAAAAGACATAATATTCCCGTATGTAACACTTTCTTCAGCTGGGTCCGATAATTCATTGCAATGGCCACACAGAATTCAGACACCTTACTCAGAGTTAAGAGTTTATCAGTGACGTTAACAGGTCACACTTCAGGATCAGAAATGTTCAAGGCACAATTCTTCCAGTCAGGGCAGTACTCTCTGGTCCACACTACTCAGACATACACACAGACAAACCTCAATGGCTCATGACTTATTGGCCTGGCCTCTGCCCTGCACCAGCACTCTTAACAAAGCTTTTTTAAAGTTGCTGATAAATGCCCATTGGACATACCACTCCATCATAAGCCTCAGCCTGAGGGCACTTGGTTCTAGTTACCTTAGCTACCAAACTTAGTTCCCCGCAATTAAGTACATGAAAGCACCCCACTCTACAAATAAGCCTTCTGTCCAAACTCACACAGCTTTGCTTGCTGTATGAGCCAGGAAGCCTACTGCTTTGTCTCGTGTTCTGGCTTCTGTCTCTGCTATAGTTTCACCTGTGCCACTCCTTTGGTTTCACAGCTTTCTGTCCCTCGGTCGAGAAGATTCATTATGAAGGGAGCTCAGGGTCCAAAGGATGTGCTCTAGTCCTTGCTCTTTTTTCTTAGATTGTAGTGAGATCTCCCCATTCTTGCTTCTGAGATGGCTCATAGTTTACACGTTAGGGTTCCAAGTTTTATAGTCACAATTAATGTTAACCACTCACAACTGAATCATGTAATCCTATCAGCATTGTCTTCCATATTATTTTTTCCAGACCCAATACTGCAAACATGTTGTGTCTGGGTAAGAGAGTTACAAAGGCTATGGGTAGAAAAGCCATTTGAAGTAATTCACTGCACTTTAAAGAGAAGAGTCTAAAAGTAAGATTTCTTCATTCTCAGGCTTTACACCTTATCACATTTTCTACATTATATCCCAATCAAGAATAAAGACAATAATTTAGATTCTTCAAGTTTCCATATATTGTTGTTGTTGTTGTTAAGTGCTGTTGAGTTGGTTCCGACCCATAGCAACCCTGAACAGGGTTTCCGAGGCTGTAAATCTTTACGGGAGCAGAAAGTCTCATCTTTCTCCTGTGGAGCAACTGGTAGTATCGAACTGCTGACCTTGCAGTTCGCATACCGATTCGTAACCACTACGCTACCAGAGCTCCTTGAGGTTAGTAATAGCAGCCTAGACAACTGATGTGGCGCTGCTGATTAATGCATTGGACTCTTGCACTACAAGGTTGGTTTGAACTGCAAGATTGGCAGTTCAAGGTCAATTGCTCCCTATACAGGGTTGGTATGAAACAAAACTCACTTGATGGCACTTAACAAAAACAACAACAGGTCCCCAGCAGGAGAGAGAGGAATTCCCTCCATTCTGTCTATTATATTGGGAGCAGGCCACACCCCTAAGGATGCATCCCTTCAATTGATTGGTTCATAGCCACTCATCATAGAGCTAACTATGCCTGTATTAAGTTTCCTCATCATAGGAATAAGCACATTTCAACTGCTAAACCTCTGGAAATCCTGGCTTCTTCTAGTTGACACAGAACCCTAACCATTACAGTCTACATTTGTCAACACAAAACCTACAAACTGTATGCATAATCTCTAAATAAAGAAAATTATAAAGCCATACTTGCACCTGACATGATATAACTAAAGCACTTAGAACTGAAAACACACTGGCCCCATTTGCATCTTATATGTCACAACTGAACAAAGCCAAAAATTTGATGCATACATAGAAAACAAATCAAATATATGTATTCAAAGGGCACATTCTGCAAGCCAGCCTCTTACCTGTGGGCACCAATCCTTATTCAGTCCATGGATCTAGAGTCCATAGCTGTTCTATCTTTCCATGCCACTGCCTCTGCCACCGTCTCTGCTGTTGCCTCTTTTCCAGGCAGGGATCCCATGCTCCACTCCTGCTCTTCCTTAATGATGGTCCTGGGATTGTCTGTTCCTGAAATAAAAGATAGCTATAAGGAGCTCTGGTAGCGTAGTGGTTACGAATCGGGCTGCGAACCTTAAGGTCAGTGGTTCGAAACTACCAGCCGCTCCGCGGGAGAAAGATGAGGCTTTCTACTCCCGTAAAGATTTACACCCTCGGAAACCCTGTACAGGGTCGCTATGGGTCGGAACCGACTCGAAGGCACTTAACAACAACAACAACAAATTGGCCTTTTAGTTACACATTTCCTAAAATTACAATATTTATCATCATAATTAATCCTAACAGTTACTTGTCCCTATCAATCCAGTACACTGAAGAGACAAGCATGTTTCTTGATCTGAAGAATCTTCCATTCTGATTGGAATTTTGAGTAACTGCATCTGTAAACAAAAGACCAGTTCATCAAATTGTAGCAATTGACCCTTTCTCAGAGAATTAAACATCTTTTTCTTCATCTGACCAGGCTGAACCCTAGCCACCAAAGCGAGGGCAAATGGGTACCAGCTACAAGTTTGGGAGTTCACAGCCACCTCCCTTCATTTCAAATCAGCTTCCCCTATCATCTCAGTCCTAGCCCCCATGTGCGAGGCCAGGATCAGGAGCTCACCCAACTCCCTAAACTTCAAACTAGCCAGATGCTTATCTCAACGTCAGTAGATGCCAACTGTATATGTCTAAATGCATGGTTCTGTGGGCTAATATGCTGGACTGCAAAGTCGGTTTGAACCACAAGGTCGGCAGTTCAAGCTCACCAGCTGCTCCTTGGAAACCCTATACAGTGTTGCTGTGGGTCAGAACCAACTCGATGGCACTTAACAACAAACTCTGCCCATGTCTTCATTGCTGCATTTCCCCTAATTCCACTTACATGTAGACAAAGGGGTCACCAAGAGTCATAAAGCACTCCAGTTACCTTTAACCTTTAGTCCTGTTGTTGTTGTTAAGTGCCATCTTGATTCCAACCCATAGCGACCCTGTTTTCTCTGATGGACTGACCTTCTTTGCCTTGATGCCTCTGAAATTCAAAATGCCAAACTATCAGCTTTTTTTCAATCATGAATCTCCTGCTCTCCTAACAATTCTGGCTGGTCTGCTTGTCTTTTTAAATGCAAATGTCCCATCTCTGAAGGCTTTGGGTGGGGCTCAGGATTCCATCTAAGGCTCCATACTCTACAAGAAGCCTATTTTTAACAGGCAAATTCTAACTCCACTTTCAGAAAATCCAATATAAGTATAAGCTGAGGGTGCGTTTACAAGCTCTCTGTAATCAGTTGTTGTTGTTGTTGTTAAGTGCCATCGAGTCGGTTCCGACCCATAGCGACCCTGTACAGGGTTTCCGAGGGTGTAAATCTTTACGGGAGTAGAAAGCCTCATCTTTCTCCCGCGGAGCGGCTGGTAGTTTCGAACTGCTGACCTTAAGGTTCGCAGCCCGATTCGTAACCACTACGCTACCAGAGCTCTGTAATCATGATGCTCATTAATTCCTATCATATGTATGTCTATTTTACAATGATAGACAGGAATATCCAATATCCATAAGGCAATTAAACACATCGGCCTTTTAAAACACTCTGGTTCAACCTTTTCTTCTCCCTTGGATTAGCCCCATTTATACACATATGGCCTTGGGTCTCTTGCAGGGTGTATTGCTGGGTGACATAGGGTGGCACAGGGTCAGCCATCATTTTTAACCAATGTGTTATCGATGCCAGGCAACTCAAGAAGCTGACACTCTTCCCTGTGCTGAAATTGTTTATCCCATGCCCCTTTGTTCTTTCTCATACAAAACCTCACATTTTCTTGGTTATGGAGACATTACAATGGGTGCTGCTCACAGTGCCAACTGTTTAAACCAGGTTGGGACCATGCCTGACTCCACAAAGGGGAAAGAGGACCAAACTCAAAATCAGCCCAAGGCCAATTCCTATAAAGTGGAGATCGGCCATGCCTCCACCTGATACAGGGTTGCTATGAGTGGGAACCAGCTTGACAGCAATGAGAAACAACATATCGAAGAATGCAGAATTCTTCAGGGAAAGATGGAAATACCAGTTTCAGAAATCTATAAGCAGATGCATGATTCATTGAGAAACTGAGTTCACATTTTGATATTTTTGTTTAATAAAGACATATATGATTGTTTCTAATCATTGCTTTTTGACTTGCCTTCATATACTTAAGTATTCAATATATTACTGTTTCTAAAGAAAGTCTGTCTTCATCTGGAAGCTCATCTGAAACCTGTTCACCATGGGTGACCTTGCTGGTTTTTAAAATACCAGTGGCATAGCTTTCAGAATCACAGCAACTCATTAGTCACCACAGTATGACAAACTGACAGATGAAAACTGACTAGGAAGAAGGAGTGATGAACTACTTCTGAATATTTAGTCACGGAAAACCTTACAAATAGCAGAGAAACACTGTCAGATATAGTGCTGGAAAATGAGGCCCTCAGGTTGGAAGACACTCAAAATGCAACTGGGAAAAAGCTTCCTCCTCAAAGTTGAGTTGACCGTGATGATGCGAATGGAGTAAAGACCATGGGCGAAAACCCTGCGGGACCTTCATTTGCTGATGGGCCACAACTCAAAATGAAGAGAAACAGCTGTAAACATCCACTGAAAATCAGAACATGGAATGTACAAAGTATGAATCTGGGAAAATGGAAGTTGTCAAAAATGAAATGGAATGCATAAACATCGATATCTTAGACATCAGTGAGCTAAAATGGACTGGTATTGGCCATTGTGAATCTGATGACATGGTTTACTATGCCCAAAATGACAAATTGAAGAGGAATGGTGTTGCATTCATTGTCAAAAAGAACATATCCAGATCAGTCATGGGGTACAACGCTGTCTGTGATAGGATAATATCTATGTGCCTACAGGGAAGAACAGTTAATACCACTATTATTCAAATTTACGCACCAACCACTAAAGCCAGTGAGGATGACATAGAAGAATTCTACCAACTTCTTCAATCTGAAATTGATCAAACATGCAATCAAGATGTATTGATCTTAATTGATAATTGTAATACAAAGGTTGGGAGCAAAGATGAAGGATCAGTGGTTGGAAAATATGGTCTTGGTGATAGAAATGATGCTGGAGAATGCATGATAGAATTCTGCAAAATGAATGATTTGTACATTTCAAATACCTTCTTTAGACAACTGAAGAGCTGGTTATACACATGGACCTCAGCAGATGTAATACATAGAAATCAAATTGACTATATCTGTGGAAAGAAATAATGGAAAAGCTCCATATCATCAGTGAAAACAAGGCCAAGGGCAGACTGTGGAACAGACCATCAATTACTCGTATGCAAATTCAAACTGAAGCTGAGGAAAATGAAAACAAGTCCATGAGAGCCAAAATATGACCTTGAGCATATCTCACCTAAATTTAGAGATCATCTGAAGAACAAATTTGATACATTAAATACTAAAGACCAAAGACCAGAAGACTTATGGGATATCATCAAAAACATCATACATGAAGAAAGCAAAAAGTCATTAAGAAGACAAGAAAGAAGGAAAGGTCAAAATGGATGTCAGAAGAGACACTGAAACTTGCTCTCCGGCATAGATATGCTAAAGCATATGGAATAAATGAGGAGGTACAAGAGATGAACAGAAAATTTCAAAGATCATCTCGAGAAGATAAAGCCAAATATTACAACAAAATGTACAAAGATGTGGAATCAGAAAAACTAAAATTAAGAACACGCTTAGCATTTCTCAAGCTGGGGAAACTGAAGGAAAAATTCAAGCCTCAACTTTTGTTATTGAAAGATTCTCTGGGCAAATTATTGAATGATGCAGAAAGCATCAAGGAAGATGGAAGGACTACACAGAGTCACTGTACCAAAATGAAATGGTTAATGTTCAACTGTTTCACAAGGTAGCATATGATCAAGAAGCCAATGATACTTAGGGAGGAAGTCCAAAGTGCATTGAAGGAACTGGCAAAGAACAAGGCACCAGGAATTGATGGAATAAAAATGGAAATCTTTCAAGAAAGTGGGGCGGCACAGGAGGCACTTACTCATCTATGCCAAGAAATTTGAATGACAACTATCTGGCCAAATGAATGGAAGAAATCCGTATTTGTGCCCATTCCAAAGAGAGGTGACCCAACAGAATGCGGAAATCATCTGACAATCTCTTTGATATCCCATGTGAGTAAAGTTTTACTAAAGGTAATACAGAAATGGCTGCAAGCATACATTGACAGTGAACTTCCAGAGGTTCAAGCCAGAATCAGAAGAGGTCATGGAACGAGGGATTTTATTGCTGATGTCTGATGGATCTTGGCTGAAGCAGAGAATATCAGAAAGCTGTTTTATTGACTAGGCAAAGGCTTTCAATAGAGTGGATCATGACAAGCTATGGACAACATTGCAAAGTATGAATATTCCAGAACACTTAATCGAGCTTATGAGGAATCTGTATCTGGACCAAGAGGCAGTTGTTTGAACAGAACATGGGGACACTTAATGGTTTAAAATTAAGAAAGGGGTGAGAGAAGGTTATATTCTTTCACCATACTTATTCAACCTGTATGCTGAGCAAATAATCCCAAAAGCTGTGTTCTATGAAGAAAAACATGGCATTAGGATTGGAGGAAGACTCATTAACAACCTGC
>NW_006408531.1:33337210-33357739 GCF_000296735.1 Chrysochloris asiatica | reverse complement strand
GACTAAGGTGCGCCTGACCCAAGCTATGGATTTTCAATAACCTCAAATGCATGTGAAAGCTGGACAGTGAATAAGGAAGACCGTAGAAGAATTGATTCTTTTGAGTTATGGTGTTGGAGGAGAATATTGAAAGTACCATGGGCTTCCAAAAGAACCAATAGATCTGTTTTGGAAAAAGTACAGCCAGAGTGCTCCTTGGAGGCCAACATGGCCAAACTTCATTTCACATACTTTGAACATATTGTCTTGAGGGACAAGTTTTTGGAGAAGGATATCATGTTTGGTAAGGTGAGGGGTCAGAGAAAAAGAGGAAGATCCCCAACGAGATTGATTCACCAAGTGGCATCATCGATGGACTCAAGCATGGCAGCAGTAGTGAGGTTGGCCCAGGATCGGGCAGTGTTTCGTTCTGCTATGCCTAAGGTCACTATGGATCAGTACCGACTCGATGGCACCTAATAACAACAAAAGAAAGTCTGTGGCACATCTAAAAGATCGCCTCTTTCTTGATGTACCTGTCATGGTGGACTGATTGATCTATATAAACTGAGTCATGACCTTAGTAAAGTAAGTAACATGTTGATGTTCAATATCAAGATGATTTAAAATGTGTTTCATGTTTCAATTATTGATAAATATAAATCTTTCAGTTTCATTATAATTGCTTTACAATTAAATTTTCTAGTCAAGTACCTTTCTATTGCTTTCAGAACTGAAGAAATGAATTCAATAATTATTTTGGCCAATGCTTAGATGTGTACATCACTTGTGAGTGTTGTCTGAAAATAAACTAGAAAACTGACTGCCAAACTCAATTTGTAAAATTACCAGAGTGGCACTAGTGCCTTTATGTCTTTACTCTGCTCTGACTTCACTTCCATGGCTTCATAGTGTAAGCAGTAAGCAGTCATTTTATATTTAATTCTTTTTATTTTGTTGTTGTTAAGTGCCGTTGAGGTGGCTCCAACTCAGAGACCTTGTATTAGGGTTTTGGAGGAAGAGCTGATGGATTTGAACTGCTGACCTTGTGGTTAGTGTTCCATTGCTTATCCTACAGTTCCACACCAGGACACCCATCCTGTTTGTATATGTGTAGCTTATCAGAAAGAATGCTGAATTCATTATGTATGTGACTTCCAGTAAGTTACTGAACTTTTCTGAGCCTCAGTTTGTTAATGAAAAGGAATGGTCTTTCTCTTATCACACCTCATATATTTGATACGAGGGATTAGAATTTAAACAGTAGAGATCAGAGATGAATAATCTGTAGAAGTTATGTGTTTGTAAACTGATGTCACTGTATTGAGGTAGTAATCTTCTATAGAACTTTGTTATTGTCCAGGGACTGACTTTTTGCTGTAACAAGGTGTTAGTGTTGGTGTTGGATGGAAATAAGGAGGACTGGAGCAATTGGTTAAAGTTTCTGTGAATGGATGGATTGGACTCAGTGATGTCTAAAGATCTCTTCTAGTTATAAAATTCAATTTTAATATAATTTCATTCATCTTCATGATTTCTTCAGAAACTTTCTTGTATAAAATTAAAAAAAAAAAAAAAGGCAGGAATTATTTTTGCTATTCCGATTTACTTCAAATTAGAATTTAACAAGGAGGAATTATTATATGTGTATGTTGGAGTCCTAGTGTGGCCTGTAAGATAAAACACTTAACCAAAATCCTGGTTTGAACCCCAATGTTGGCAGTGCAAACCCACTAGCCTCTCCTCAGAAACCCTGCACAGGGTCGCTATGAGTATATATAATTAATGCTTTTAATTTTTTTTGTTGTTGTTTAAGTGCCGTTGAATCTGTTCCGACTCTTAGTGACCCTATATAGTGCTTCCAGGGAGCAGTTGGTGGGTTTGAACTGCTGACGTTATGATTCATCATCAGTGTTGATCCTACAGCACCACACCAGGAGTCCAACATTTTAATTAAACTTTGGTTAATAAGTAAACTATAATTATATTATTTAAAATATTCTATCACTGAAATACATGTAACAAAAGATAAAATGGAACATATTTTCTGAACTGGACTATAAAATTTCAACTTCTTTTGCTTCAGAATGAAATTTTTTAAATCTTCTTTTATTTGTGCAAGTGACCCTAGTTTCTCTCATAGGTCCTACAAATAGTGAGATTACTTCAAGTACTAATTTTCTTTATAAATATAATGACTAGTTTTGACCTGCAAAAGAAATTGTTTGGCTCATATTTTTATATTCAATGAAAATTTAGGGAAGAAACTTTGGGTTATAAATAATCTATATTCAGGGAAAGGACATCAGGCTAAAGCTCCAAATAGTAAAAGCAGTGGAGCCAGTATCACTAGTGGTATTTTAGAAATGTCCAAGAGCTATACAACAAAGTGGATTTGACTAGAACTGTTTTCAATTTGCACTTGCCTCCGGGGTATCTGTTCAAACCTGCTTATGAATAGACTCCGGCTGATTTGTAAAGGGGCTTAGGTTTTTGTTTTATAGTGGTGTGAAGCTTTTGTCTAAGCCACAGCACATCCCTGTTTTGTTATATATTACATTGCAAGTTGTCCTCTAATAATATTTTTTTAATGTCTTAAAGATACAGTACAAGCAATTGTTTTCACTTTGGTTGGGTTTGCATATGAAATAGTTCTGAATTCATTACTCTGTCTACTTTATTGAGAATATAGGGGACTTGGTTTGGTGAACTTTTTTCCCATAGTATTTCAGTGTTCTTTTCAAAACTCCATTGATCTCTGGTTTCTTCACAGATTCTTCTCCTTTGTTGCTTTTATCCAAGCACTGGCATTGCACATACTCTTCATCCTCTTGCCCTTACCTCAGTTCTGCTCAGTGTATGTATATCATACACACGCCTGGTCATGGCCACAACTGCATGAATCACCAGCTTAATGGAAATTCAGACGAAACTTACATTGCTTCTGGACATCTCCATTTGAAAGAACCTTTAAGTGGACTGCTCTAAAGCCAACTTTCTCTACATTTCCCAAAATTCATGCTGCAGTTTTTGAAATTTCAGTTTCTTAAATGAAAACATTTGACCTGTCTTTACCAGTTTCCATTATCCTCGCAATCCACCCAACAATCTTTTCACATTATCTGCAGAGATACTACCCATATTTCCTCCTCTTTAGCTTCACTGACATTACTTTGTTGCAGACTTTCTAAGTGGTTTCCATCTCTAAATTGATGGACTCATACTAGCTCTCTTTACCTTACTAGTCAACATTTAACCAAACAACCAGATTAGTTTTAATTTAGCTTTTTAAAATGGTAATTTTGTACTTAACCTTTAAGATAAAGTGTTCTTGAAAATAAAGTTTTCTCCTTTATTGGTTCACTTTATCCTATTGTGAATAAACTTGGTAGTTGTCTGTGAAAATCTATACCAGCTCTCTGCCTATGCACAAGAAAAGGAGCCTCCACATTGTTTGTAGTTAAATGTGGCTGTGTGATTAAATTCTTAGTAATGAAATGAGAGCAAAACACTTCTGGGTTTATGGTTTGTGCCGTTGGATATTTCTTCTCCATGATCTTTATTCCTTTTCTTTTCCTACTGGCTGGCATGTGAGACAACTGCTATGATTATGTTGATGTCAGTTGAAGGAATCTTAGTCCCTGAATGATTACTTGGGACTCAGCTTTCTCCACCAGCTAGTACTTTTCCTTGGGAAGGTTATTACGAAAGGCAATTAACTGTTTGGATCACGTCTATGTTACTGGTGGGGAATAGAAGGTCATGATTTACCTTTGCTTCCGTGGACTATGTCAGACATCTTGGTAGCGTAGTGGTTACGAATCGGGCTGCGAACCGGAAGGTCAGCAGTTTGAAACTACCAGCTGCTCCGCGGGAGAAAGATGAGGCAATCTGCTCCCGTAAAGATTTACAGCCTCGGAAACCCTATTCAGGGTCGCTATGGGTCGAAACCGACTCGACGGCACTTAACAACAACAACAACAACAATCATCATATGATTTAATTTGTTTGAACAGGAATGAAAATAGGAAATGGATTAAGTAAAATATATGTTTATTTCTCAAATAAAAGACCAACAGAGTATTATGCACGGTGAAAGAACATCTCTATAAGTTACATTCTTGTCTTGTTGTTTAGTGCCATTGAGTTGGTTTTGACTCATAGAGACCCTGCAAAGGGTTTCTGAGGAGTGGCTGATGAGTCTGGGTTCTCGAAGGTGAGGCTTGCCCACACTCCCATCTACCAGGAGGGTAGATGTATGTCCTTGTTGCCAGTACTGATAGATATTTGGCTTTTTCACTAATTGGTCATCTATAACATAAAATGTTGCTATGGAATATTTTGTTCTTGTGTTTTGGCACACAAGCCCAAGCTACAGATAGTTATTATTGCTGTTGTTAAGTGCCATCAAGTCAGTTCTGACTCATAGCTATCCCGTGCAGGGTTTCTGAACAGCAACTGGTGACTTTGAACTGCTGACCTAGTGGTCAAGACTGACCTTGTGTTCCTGTGTAGGGTTTCCAAGGAGCAGCTGGTGGATTTGAACCACCAATCTTCTGATTCAAACCAGCATTGCAATTGAGTGCTTATCCTGTTGTGCCACACCAGGGCTTCACACACACACACACACACACACACATATTGCTGTTGTTAAGTGCTCTTGAGTCAGTTCCAATTGTATTGGGTGCCACTGGTAAATTTAATATGCTGAGTTTTAGGCTCGCAGTCCAGTGCTGATCACACAATGCCACACTATGAGTCCATATATATTTTGTTGTTGTTAAATGCTGTTGAGTCGGTTCTGACCCATAGCGACCCTGTATACGGTTTCCAAGGAGCACTTTGTGAGTTTGAACCACTGATCTTGCAGTTCAAACTGATTTTGCAGTCCAGCGCATTAACCCACAACATCACACCATATATCCATACACACACACACAGAGAAAGATAGATATACAGATTGAAATAAATTTTAAAAATGCCTGAGTGACTGGTTAGAACAGGTCCGCTGTAAATTGTTGGATGGGTAACCAGGCCTAAGTCACACAGCCTCTTTGGGCTTCACCTCTTTTGATGATAGAGGAGGAAGATTCAACTGTGGTCTTCAAAGTTTATTCCATTTCTGGAAATCTATGCAAAAATAGGAAAGAAATGGAAGAATTGTATTTCATGTCTGTTAAAATTGTATTACACGTTAGCTCTTGGCATACTAAAAGAAAACACTCCAGTTTTTTGCTATGTTGTTCTTTTTGTTAAGTGCGCGTGCATCAGTTGGACTTGTTTAGCATTTCCTGTTTATGGTTTTCAAGGAGCAGCTGGTGGATTTGAACTGCCAGCTTTGTGTTTAAAAGTCCAGTGCTGATCCTGCAATGCCTCACCAGAAATATAACAGAGTCAAGTTAAAGCACTGAGGTATTTTGATGATGGTGGTGTTTATGGTGGAGTGCCTTGGAGTCAGTTGTGACTCATAATGACCCTGCATAGGGTTTCTGAAGCTG
Source organism: Chrysochloris asiatica (assembly GCF_000296735.1). NCBI lineage: Eukaryota > Metazoa > Chordata > Mammalia > Afrosoricida > Chrysochloridae > Chrysochloris > Chrysochloris asiatica. The sequence continues at coordinate 33,352,262 of NW_006408531.1, read as the reverse complement.
TAAATCTTTACGGAAACAGAAAGCCTCATCTTTTTCCAGTGGAATAGCTGGTAGTTTTGAACTGCTGACCTTGCGGTTTGCAGGCTGATTCGTAACCACTACGCTACCAGAGCTCTTTATGCTACCAGATAGGCAGTGTAAAATACAAATACATTATGAAGTATATGCACTGATATTTGTTTAGCTGCAGATAAAATAAATTTCATAGTTGGCAGGGTAATGTTATCTATCTAATGTTATCTATACATGCCCTCACTGGACATGTAGAACGTACATTGTATAGATCTTCAGCAGTTGTAATTTAAAAGTGATTGGCTTTGATTGTTTAATTTTTGTTGTGTTTAGGTACCATCGGTTTGGTACCAACTCACAGCAATCCAGTGCACAACAAAATGAAATATTGCCTGGACCAGGAACAACATCACAACTGTTGCTACACCTGAGCCAATCACTTCTGCCACTGTGGCAATCCATCTTGTTTGTGGTCATCCTCTTTTTCTGTGACCCTCCGCTTTACCAAACATGATGTCCTTCTCTAGTGACTGATCCCTTCTGATAATATGTCTGAAGAATGAGAGATGAAGTCTTGCCATCCTGGGTTCCAAGGAGCACTCTGGTTGTCCTTCCAACACAGATCTTTTCATTCTTTTGGTAGTCCATGGTACTTTCAATATTCTCCTTCAACACCATAATTCAAATGCATCAAGTTTTCTACCATCTTCCTTATTCACTATTCCAATTTGCATGCATTTGAGGTTGTTGAAAATACCATGACTTGGGTCAGGCACATCTTAATCCTCAAACTGACATCTTTGGTTTTGAACACTTTAAAGAGGTCTTGAACAGTAGATTTGCCTAATGCAATATGTTGTTTGATTTCTTGACTAAAATCATGAGTATTGATGATTGATTTGAGCGAAATGAACTGTTCAACAACTTCAGTCATTTCTCCGTGAATTTGGATGTTCTTTATTGGTCCGGTGGTAAGGATTTTTGTTTTCTTTACATTGAGATGCAACCCATATGGAAGGCTGTGGTCTTTGATCTTCACCAGTAAGTATTTTAAGTCCTCTTTGCTCTCAGCAAGCAAGGTTGTATCATCTGCATATAGCAGGTTGCTAATGAGTCTTCCTCCAATCCTGATGTCACATTTTTTAGTGAAAGTCTGCTATTATTAGGAATCAGCAACTTCAGTGGTTTCAGTCCCAAATTTAAAAGCAACACCAAATTACCAGTCTTTAAAATGTGACGGCACATAACAACAACAAAAACAACAACAACAAAATGTAAAAGTGAAGTCATTGTCCAGTGACTAGGTAATAAAGACAGCCAACACAGACAAATCATTTACAGGAATCAGCTCATATTTCTTAATGAAATGCAAATTGAGAAAATTTAACTGATAATTAAGGAAAAATTTTGCTTATTTTTGATAACTTGGGAAATAATTTTGACTGGAATTATTACTTTTATTGATATCATTTTAAGTATAGATTTAGCCAAAGTATACTTTGTTTTATCAGAATTGAAAAATTGTTTCATCTACTTTTTCCAACTTTACATTATCCATTGTAGAGCTAATAGTTTATAATAGTCCTGCATATTTTTGATTATACCATACATGCATTGATTAGTTCTGCCTCTTCTCCCTATAATCTAGACTGTCCCATAAAAGGAAATGTTTATTAAAATCCTGGAAAGCAAGTGATGTGAAAAATGACGTTTTGCAAAAATGGCACCAACTATCCCTCCCATGGAATCCTGGTGTGGCACTGTGGGCTAATGCGTCAGACTGTAAGTTATTTGAACTGTAAGGTTGGTGTTCCAAGCTCACCAGCTGCTCCTTGGAAATCCAATACAGGGTCGCTATGGGTCAGAATCAACTCCACAACACTTAACAGCAACAACATCCCTCCCATAGCATTCTCTACTGAACAAAGTTCAATAATTCATTGCAGTGACCTCACCGAACTGACACCATACTTAGTTATAGGGTTTATTAGGGAAGCTGACAGCTTACTGTTTGTAATCAATAATATTCTGGGCACGGTTCTAATCATGATAACTTCTCCTCTGTTGTGTCCACAGGCAGGCCTCTCTCTGACCCTTGGTCCCTTGACCTGGCTTCTGCGATGCTCAGGAAATGTTGTTGTTGTTGTTGTTAAGTACACTTTAGTCAGCTCTGACCCTTAGTGATCTTGTATAGAGTGTCCGAGGAGTGGCTGATGAGCTTGAACCAATGATGTTTGTATTCAAACTTTACTTTGCTGTCCAGTGTATTAACTCACAGTATCACACCAGGAAATGTTACAAAACTCTTTAAGCCCTATTGAGAAATGCCTGAAGGGCATTCCACTTCACTAGAAACCTCTGCTTGAAGGTCCTCAGCTCTGGCCCTGTGAGGAAGCAAATGTAGCTCCCCAATTAAGTGCCTCCAGGCTCTTTACTCCACAAGTGAGCCTCCTGCCCTATGGCCCTCAGTTTGACTTGCTCCCTGGCCTGGGAAACCCACCACTATATCTGATGTTGTAGCTCTTGGTTCTGCTTTTGCTGCTGCTTTGCTATGGCTTGACTACTATTCAGGTGTCACTGCTTTCTGGGTCTAGAAGTTTCACTGACTCTTCTTCTTTGACGGTAGTGAGTCCTGATATGGTGCTGTAGCATAAGCAGTGGACTGCTAACCACAAGGCTGGCAGTTAAAAGCCACCAGCCACTCCTTGGAAACACTGTATAGGGTTGCTGTGAGCCGGAACCAACTTGATGACACTTAACAACAACTAAAACATACTTTAGCAAGCATGATGTCCTTTTCAAGGACCTGATCCATTCTGATAATATGTTGAAAGTATGTGAGACTAAGCCTTACCATTCTTGCTTCTAAGGAACATTCTGGCTGCATTTCTTCCAAGACAGATTTATTTATTCTGGCAATCCGTAGTATATTTTTCAATGATATAATCTTCACCAACACCATCATTTAAAAGCATTGATTTTTTTTTTTAGCTTTCTTTATTCATTGTCCAGCTTTTGCGTGTATATGAGGCAGTTGAAAATACCATGGGCACCTTAGTCTTCAAAGTGACATTGTTGCATAGTACGTAATTTGACTTCTTAACTGCTGCTTCCATGGGCATCAATTGTAGATCCAATCAAAATATTATCTTATCACTGAGAGCAATGTACTTCAAGATAAATCTTGAAATGCTCTTGTTGACAATGAATGCAAAGCCATACTGCTTCAATTTTTCATTCCAGGCTTAGTAAACCATATATTTGTCTAATTTAAAATGTCCACAACCAGTACATTTCAGGTCACTAATGCGTAAGGTGGCCAGACTTCATCTCTCATACTTCAGGCATACTATCAGGAGGGACCAGTCTCTGGAGAAGAACATCATGCTTGGTAAAGTGGAGGGTCAGAGAAAAAGAGGAAGACCCCCAAGAAGATGAATGGGCACAGCGGAAGCAACAATGGGCTCAAGCCTAACAATGATTGTGAGGTTGGCCCAGGATTGGGCAGTGTTTCATCCTATTGGGCATAGGGTTGCTACAGGTCAGTGCCAACTTGAAGGCAACCAACAACAACAATGCTTAAGGCATCGATCTTTATGCATTCCATTTTATTTTGACATGCTCTAGAGTAACTAGATTCATATTCCATAATTCCATGTTCTAAATTTCAGTGGATGTTTGGAGTCATTTCTCTCATTATGAGTCCTGTCACTTCAACAAATGAATAACCCAGAAGCATTACTTTATGCGCATCATGAAGGTAGACTCTACTTTGAGGAGGCAGCACTTCCCAGTCATATTTTGAGTGCCTTCTAACTGGAGGACACATCTTCTGGCATTATATCAGATAGTTCTCCATTGCTATTCATAAGATTGTCAATGGACATCACTCCCCACCTGCCTCCCACAGTAGACCACCATGTCCATTTTCATAGTCGGTGTTAGTCTGGAAACTCCAATGAAACCTATATACCATGTGTAACTTTGGTGGTATTTGAAACACCAGAGGCATAATTTTTAACGCCACAATGACATGCAAGCCACTGTGTACAAGACTGATAGAGGAGTAGACAAGTTGAGACAAAATTAATCATCACAAGTACTCTGTAGGTACTTGGTAGGATATAGTTTAAGTATTAAGTCTGACTCCTGTTCTTGAAAAGCCTTTTGTCAGACACAGATAAAATTTACCATCAAAAATATCTAGAGAACCAAAAAAGAAGAGTCTAAACAAAATATAAGAATAATAGGAATTTAAGGAAGAAGATGATTATTGCATACATTTATAATAATAGGTATATTTTGTCTGAGAAGAGAGGGAGGTTGTTTCAGGCAATAATATGTGCAGTTAGTCAGAATACTTATTGATCTTAGCTTTATAGATACTTTGACAGATGTTCTTACCGTCTCTGTCAGCAGATGAGGTTACCTCTTACCTTAACTGAGACCATCAAGGTTTCCAGGCCTGAGTTCCCTCATATAAAACAGTTCAATACAGCCTCTCCTTCTCATCTGTATAGCTCTGGATTTCTCATTCTCTTCTCCTTTTCCTTGATAGTCTTTGAAGAAGAGATATTAGTATTTTAATTTGTTGTCTTTTTCTTTATCTAGAACTACTTTGAGTAACAGTTCAGATTTTTCCCATTTCTTACTTTACAGTGAGTTATGTACATGACAGATTTGGATTTTAGAAAACTTTAAAAAAATGATGTGTTTGTTTCATTATGACCTTTTCTATGTTCTACTTAATATTTAGTTAGCTATGGAATTGTGAAAGTATTTACTGAAGGCAACACATAGAATTTCTTTCTTGTTTGCATTCATGTTAACTTACATAAGGAGATATATATTTTGAGTAAACAAGAGACTACGTATTTGTTTATGCTTCACCATGTTTTTTCTTAATCCTCTGTCATACAGTAATCTGTCTGTCTGTTTATCCATACCTGGATAGATGATATTTCCTGGGTGGTGCATATGGTGCATATGGCTGATTGAAAGGCTGATTATTCAAACCTACCCAAAAGAGAATATAAGAAAAAGTCTGTCTGGTTCTATAAAGATTGCAGTCAAGAAAATCCTATGGAGTAATTTTACTATTTAACACAAGGGGCTGCATTGATGGCACAAAACCCATTCACCGATTATTAAAATGATTGTTTTTGTTTTTGTTGTTAGGTGCAATGGAGTCAGTACTGACTCAGAGTGACCCTATGCACAATAGAAGGAAACACTGCCCTGTCCTGGGCCAACCTCACAATTGTTACCACGCTTGAGCCCATTGGTTCTACCACTTTGCAAATCCATCTCACTGGGAGTCGTTTTCTGTTTCTCTGGCTGTCCACCTTAACAAACATGATATTCTTCTCCAGTAACTGTCCCTTAGTGAAGTATGAGAGCCGAAGTCTGGTCATCCTGGCCTCCAATGAGCATTCTGGCTGCACTTATTCCAATACAGATCTGTTTGTTCTTTTGGTAGCCCATGGTACTTTCAATATTCTCCTCCAACACCATAACTCAAATACATCAAGTCTTCTATGATCGTCCTTATTCACTGTCCAACTTTTGCATGCATATGAGGTTATTGAAAATATCATGGCTTGGGTGATGTGCACCTAAGTCTTCAAGCTAACATCTTTGCTCTTCAACACTTTAAAAATGTCTTGTGCAGCAGGTTTGCCTAATGCAGTATGTTGTTTGATTTCTTGACTGCTGCTTCCATGAGTGTTGATGGCTGATCCATGAAGAATGAAGTCTTTGACAACTTCAGTCTTTTCTCTTTTGATAAGAATGTTGTTTATTGGTCCAGTCTTGAGGATTTTTGTTATTGTTTTTTTACATTGAGATTTAATCCATACTGAAGGCTGTGGTCTTTGATCTTCATCAGTAAATATTTTAAGTCCTCTTCACTTTCAGCAAGCAAGGTTGTATCATCTGTATATTGTAGGTTGTTAATGAGTCTTCCTCCAATCCTGATGCCATATTTTTCTTCATATAACCCAGTTTCTTAGATTATTTGCTCACAGGTTGACTAAGTATGGTGAAAGAATACAACCCTGTCACACACCTTTCTTGATTTTAAACCATTCAGTGTTTCCATGTTCTGTTCAAACAACTGCCTCTTAGTCCATGTACAGATTCCTCATGAGCAAAATTAAGTGTTCCAGGATACTTATACTTCACAATGTGTCCATAGTGCCATGATCCACACAATTGAAAGCCTTTGTGTAGTCAATAAAGCATAGGTAAACATCTTTCTGGTATTCTCTGCTTTCAGCCAAGATCCATCAGACAGCAGCAATGATATCTCTCATTCCATGTCCTCTTCTGAATCCGTCTTGAACCTCTGGGAGTTCTCTGTCAATGTAAGCTTGCAGCCATTTTTGCATTACCTTGAGTAAAACTTTACTTGCATGGAATATGAAAGATATTGTCCGATGATTTCCACATTCTGTTGGTTCACCTCCCTTTGGAATGGGTACAATCAGTTGGCCAGATAGTTGTCTTCCAAATTTCTTGGCATAGATGAGTGAGTGCCTCCAGTGCCCCCTCACTTTCTTGAAAGATTTCAATTTGTATTCAATGATTGTAGGTAGTTTATACAAAATTAATATAAAATATTAAGATATGGGTAAAAAAAAGTGCTATTTAAAATGATCATTGATTTATCTTGGAAATTTGTTTTGTTTTTACTTGGCCCTACTAGTCCTGCTTACCCTCTTTCTATTTAACTTTATTCTTACAAACACACATCTTAAAAATGAACAGTATAGTTACAACCTCCATTTTATCACCACCCACTCAATCTTCAAGTCTGACAATTTCTGAAAATATACTCTCCTGAAATTGCTTCCTACAAGATCAGTTATGAATATATACTTAAAAATTCATGACAATTTTTTTTTTCAAATTTCACTCTTATTGTGATATGACAAACAAAGCTTTTCTGCTCAATTCTTCTTAAAAGCATCATCTTCTATCTTGGTTTCTCTGTGAATTGCTATCCTTGCTCTCCTAACTTTTGTCTGTTCCATCTATTCCTCAAGTACTGAATGTTTTATTTTTCTTCTTGCTTTCTAAGCAGTGATATATAAGTATTAGCAATTTGTGGTTCACCTTCATCTTGTACTATGTGTACTTCAGAGATTATGTTTGATCTCATAGAGACTGTGTATGCCCATGCCAGATTTCCTTTCTGTTCAAGTGTACACTCCAATAAAAGTCACTCATCAGTAACTCTTTTCCATTTAAAAATGGACATGTGTACAGTGCGAACTACTGATTTCCTGTTTCTTTAGATAGTATTGTAATTAACCAATCACCATGGTTTTGGAAATTTTGAGACTTTTTTTTTTTATTTCACTCTGTCTCTTCTTATGATTTTAAGTTAACTGTGCTTCCTTTAGAAATTCGTTTCCTCTTATAATTTCCTTTTTCCTTTCTTCCATTTGCTTCCACCCTAGTAAATACCTTTACTATTGACTTGTCTGTTATAAACATCTCCAAAAGTCTCCCAATATTTCTTTCACTTGCTTTAACCAGACCTCTCTAGATTAAAACTCATGAAGCATTGCCCTTTCTAAATACTTTACAGGCTGTTACTTTTGGAGTCCTGGTGTTGTGCTATAGGACAAGTACTCAACCACAATGTCAGTTCAAACCCCAAGATCAGCAGTTCAAACTCCCCAGCCATTCCTTGGAAACTCTATGTAGAGTTGCTATGGGTCAGAACCAACTCGATGACACTTAACAACAACAACAGAAACTATTACTGTTAGGAGTTGAGATGTAACCCCTCTACACCACTGCCATCAGTATGTAGAAGTCCTAATCTCTTTATTTTTTTAATGTGAACTTTCAGAAGTATGAGTTCTTTTTTGGAATATTTGTTTCTTTTTTTTTTTTTTTTTTAAGAACTGATCAATTAGCTTAATGAGGTCATACAGGAGTAATTTGAGTTCTAATTCTCTCTGAGTAGTATCTTATAGAAGAGGTTGTTGTTGTTAAGTACCGTGGAGTCGGTTCCGACTCATAGTGACCCTGCATAGGGTTACCAAGGCTGTAAATGTTTAGGGGAGCAGAATGCCTCATCTTTTTCCCGTGGAACCGTTGATAGTTTCGAACTTCTGACCTTGAGGTTGGCAGCCTGATTTGTAACCATTACGCTACCCTCGCGCCTATAGGATAGGAGAATAGACAGAGAGATTAGGGTCACACAGGAAGAGACAATATATCTGAACATGCGTCCAAAACCCAAAGAATGCCAAAAATGCCAGGGTCTGCAAGAAGCTGGAAGAGACAAGGAAGTATCTTCCTTTAGAGTGAACAGATATCGAGCCTTGCTTACAGTGTAAATATTTATCCTAAAGTCTTGGACTGTGAGACAACAAACATATCTACTTTAATTTTAAAGTCATATTTTGTTACAGCAGCCTTAGTAAACAAAGACAATTCATATTTTGTTACAGCAGCCTTAGTAAACAAAGACAATTGTCAACAACAGCAGTTCTTGGCCCTGAGCATCACAATTATTTGTGCAGGACAAGCTCCATAATTTGCCTGGTGTGGGGCTATAGGATAAGCACTGAGCTCCAAGGTCAGTTTGGACCATAAAGTGGGTAGCACAAACCCACCATTCACTCCTAGAAAACCCTATACAGGGTCAGTATGAGTTGGAACTTACTCAATGGCATTTACCAACAACAACAATGCAAGTTCTAGTGTCATGTTGGTGAAGAATACTGAATACTCCATTGATGTTCAGAAGAACAAACTAATCAGTCCTTGAAGAGATACAAGCAGAACATTCTTTAGAAGGGAGAATGATATGAGTTCCACTCATACTTTGGACATTTCATTAGGAAATGATAATTGGTAGAAAAATAAGTCATATCTGGTGAAATAGAGACCTACAAAAATGAGGCCAGCCCTTAGTGGATTAATACGGATCATGAAAAAGGCACAGAACTGAGTAGCGATTTGTTTTGATATACATAAGGTTACCATATGTTGAAACACCAACAGCAGTGAGAAATGAAAATGTGTGGCCCCTTGTTTAAAATAAAATGTGTCATTAAAGGAAATAAAGAGCCCCGGTGATGCAGTGATTAAACACTCAACTGCTAACTGAAATTCGGCAGTTCAAGTCCAGCATCTATTCCATGGGAGGAAGATGTGACATGAGCTTCTATAGATTATAGCCTTAGAAACCCTATGATCCAATAAGGTTCCTGTAAGTTGGAATTAACTCAATGATTGTTGTTGTTAAGTGCCGTCAAGGTGGTTCCAACTCATATTGACCCCATTTAGGATTTCTGAGGAGCAACTGGTGAGTTTGAACATCCGAATTTGCAGCTCAAACTGACCTTGCAGTCCAGTGCCACACCAGGATTCCAATGACAACAGGTAGAGGAAATAAAACATAAAGCTTTTAACACGTTATTCCACAGACTCAATCTACACTTGTCATGGTATTTTATTGCTGTATAATGTTGAACTAATTAAAGTAAAATTTAACATTATTAGCGTGGATTTTACTGTTCAGATTCATATTGTGTTGTTGTTTAAGTGCCATTGAGTTTGTCCTAACCCATAATGGCATTGTATAGGGTTTCCAAGGAGCAGCTGGTGATTTTGAACTGGTGACCTTCTGGTTCAAAATGACTTTGCAGTCCAATGTGTTAGCCCATATTATACATTGCCAATTTTAAATGGAAATGTAATAGCATTTGAGTCATATGCAGAATCACTTAAATTACACAATTTGTATTTTGTAGCTACAATGATATGTATCTGTTTATTACCAGAATAGCAGAAACGTTATTAAGCTAACTTTAATAAGTGCATATTATACCATTATTTTCTATTTTCAGATACTGATGATTAAAGAAGGGCAGAAAAGGAAAGGAATTATGGGTTGTCCTCTTCCTCTTTCATTTTATGTCATCATTTTCAATGTAAGGGTTAGCTAAAAAGAAAACTAATTATCATGAGTAAGAAAGAATTTGATAGGTCTCTTAGGCTGCTTGCATTTCTTAGAATGTTATTGTGTATTTCTACCTTCAAAGTAAGTTCTGATTCGAATAGAAAGCGTGTCCTTCCAGGAACTCTCAGCATGACTGGCTCTTCATAAAAATTACACACTTAACCTTGCACTCCTCTTGAGTCTCATTCAACACTCATGAATGTGGGTTCACTAGAATTCTTTGTACATGTGCCATTGTGAACACTATATGTGAGTGAGGAAACAGGAAATGGAAAAAGACAAAATATTAAAGATAAAATCATTAAGATTTTTTGTTATGGTAAAAATAGAGCATTAAGCTATAGGGTGCTTCAAACAATGAGACACTGTGAGGCTGTAGAGCCATGAAGCCCTCACTATAACTGGAAATTATTTTAGATACAGACTCTTCAGATCCAGCCCAAGTGAGTCAGAGTTTCAAGTGGTGCCTAGATATGTATATCTGAAAATGAACAATAGTAACAGCAACATTGCTACTTTGTGAATTTGTTAAAATTTGTATTCCATTAAGATAGCCTTGAAAGATCTTTATAATCAATTCCTTACCTTTATCACAGTACTCTTTATTTTCAGCATTAATATATAACCTACTAGGACTACTTGATGTCTTTGGTTATATTTTCTCATTTTATGTGCCCTGTATGTTGTCCTCAATCTCAAAGTTTGTTCCCTCCATATTATTCATCAGAATGTTAACCACTCTTTCTTTTAATTGTATTGTTGTTGTTGTTGTTAAGTGCCGTCGAGTCAGTTCCGACCCATAGCGACCCTGTACAGGGTTTCCAAGGGTGTAAATCTTTACGGGAGTAGAAAGCCTCATCTTTCTCCCGCGGAGCGGCTGGTAGTTTCGAACCGCTGACCTTAAGGTTCGCAGCCCGATTCGTAACCACTACGCTACCAGAGCTCCTTTAATTGTATTGTAGTACCATGCATTTACTTGCTATGACTTTTCTATCCAACGTCTTCTTAATTTCCACAGAGTTATTATTATTGTGCTTTATTGACTACGCAAAGGCGTTCGATTGTGTGGATCATGACAAGCTGTGGACAACATTGCGAAGTATGAGTATTCCAGAACACTTAATTGTGCTTATGAGGAATCTGTACCTGGACCAAGAGGCAGTTATTCGAACAGAACATGGAAACACTGAATGGTTTAAAATTGTGAAAGGGGTTCACCATACTTACTCAATTTGTATGCTGAGCCAATAATCCCAGAAGCTGGGTTCTATGAAGAAAAACGTGGTGTCAGGTTTGGAGGAAGACTCATTAACAACCTGCGATATGAAGATGATACAACCTTGCTAGCTGAAAGTGAAAAGGACTTAAAATATTTACTGATGAAGATCAAAGACCACAGCCTTCAGTATGGATTGTATTTCAATGTAAAGAAAACAAAAATCCTCACCACTGGACCAATAAAAAACAGTCTTATCAACGGAGAAAAGATTGAAGTTGTCAAGGATTTCCTTCTTCAATCAACTGTCAACATTCATGGAAGTAGCAGTCAAGAAATCAAATGACGTATTGCATTAGGCAAATCTGCTGCACAAGACCTTTTTAAAGTATTGAAAAGCAAAGATGTCAGCTTGAGGACTAAGATGTTCCTGACCCAAGCCATGGTATTTTCAATAACCTCATATACATGCGAAAGCTGAACAGTAAATAAGGAAGACTGTAAAAGAATTGATGCTTTTTAGTTATGGTGTTGGAGGAGAATATTGAAAGTGTCATGGGCTGCCAAAAGAACAAACATATCTATGTTGGAAGAAGTGCAGCCAGAGTGTTCCTTGGAGGCCAGGATGGCCCAACTTAGTCTCTCAAACTTTGGACATATTGTCAGGAGGGACCAGTCGCTGGAGAAGGATATCATGTTTGGTAAGGTGGAGAGTCAGGGGAAAAGAGGAAGACTCCCAGTGAGATGGATTGGCCAAGTGGCAGCATCAGTGGACTCAAGCGTGGCAACAGCAGTGAGGTTGGCCCAGGATTGGGCATTGTGTTGTTCTGCTGTGCATAAGGTTGTTATGAGTCGGTTCCGACTTGATACCACCTAACAACAACAACAACATTGTTATTGTAAACCCATGCAAATAAGGTATACAGGACTCTCAGTGTGGAATTGCTTAGTTTTGCCACCCAACCACATTTTCAAGGAACCATATCAGAAGTAAGAATAGATGAACCCATGACTATCCAGAAAGAAGAGCATGAGTGGAGTGTGAGATTCCTACCTAGCATAGCAGCAACAGCAGAGGTTTTGAGAGACAGAACATTAAGAGAACATTAACATTAACACCATAACTCAAATGCATCAATTATTATATGGTCTTCCTTACATTGCCCAACTTTAAAATGTGTATGAGGCTCTTAAACATATGGTGGCTTGAGTCAGGCACACTTTAGTCATCAAACTGATGTCTTTGCTGCTCAACACTTTAACAAACTCTTGTGCAACATATTTTCCTAATGCAAAACATCGTTTGATTTCTTGGCTGCTGGTTCTGTGAGTATTGATGATGTAACCAAGCAAAATGAAGACTTTGAGGACTTCAGTCTTTTCTTCATTTATCATGATGTTAGTTATTGGTTCAGTTGTGAGGACTCTCTCTCTCTTTCTTTTTTTTTTTTTTTTTGAGTTGCAACCCATACTGAAGGCTGTGGTCTTTGATCTTCATCAGTAAGTATTTTAAGTCCTCTTCACTTTCAGCAAGCAAGGTTGTATCATCTACTTATCACAGGTTGTTAATGTTCCTTCCTCTAGACCTGATGGCACATTCTTCATATTACCCCGCACCTCAGATTATTTGATTCTATTATATTGGCTGAGATCTGTTTCCAATTGGATCATTAACTTTTTATAATGGGATTTCCATTCAGAATTTGTCTGTCACATGACAGTAATTTTTCAATTAATTATTTTCTGAAATTTGAAATAGATCATTGAACCCCATTTGAAATGTTATGCTTTAATTGTGCTGTAACAATTCTCTGCAAGAGTTGTTCAATATATTTTCGTCAAGGAGCTCTAGTAGCATAGTGGTTACAAATCGGGCTGCTAATCTCACTATCAGCAGTTTGAAACTACCATTGGTTCCACAGGAGACAGATGAGGCTTTCTGTTCCCGTAAAGATTTATAGCCTTGGAAACCCTGTACAGGGTTGCTATGAGTTGGAACTGACTCCATTGCACATAACAACAAGAACAACAACAACAATGATATTTTAAGAGTTTGCTTAAAAGTCTGAATTTTCAAACAATATTAACATCTTTTTTAAGAATTAAAAAGGTAATTTGATCAAGCTTACATTTGTAAACTTGATTTGGAGATAGAAAGAAACAGTCATGATTAGAACAGTTTTTTTTTGTTTTTTTCCTGATAAAAATATGTGGCATTCTAGAATAGCCATATGCATTGATATCTTTCCTCAGGGAAAAGTGTGAAATTATGAGGCTGAGTCCAAGTTGTTGTCTTGTGGCTTCTATTTTACTGCTGAACCTATTACATTTAGAAAGAAAATTAAAAGTTAACTGTGTTCCTCCCAAACAAAGTGTTATATTTCCCAGGAAATATGTTAATTAAAATGATCACATTTCATTAATAATTAAAAATGAATTAATACTTTATCATTTCCAATGTCTAGATAATTTATAAAATCTTCTAACTTCAGAATTATGATTTTGTGAAAGTGTCAAAGTGTGGGAGTAGATTATTTTTAAGCTCAGTGTTAATGAAAATCTTATTACATGTCATTAGAAGAAAGACTTTCTAAAAGATAAATGTAATTTTTTCAGTATATCAAATTTTGAAAAATATGTTGTACCTTGAAAAAGTTCATGCCGTCCTGTCAGTTATTTCATGCCTCTTAAACATAGCAGCAATAATTCCTGTGAGTTCCAGAAGAGTTAACACAAGAACCTCTTTTAATTTAAATATTAAAACTTTGATTGCCTAACCATATAAATAACAGAACATTTATAACCATCAACTTTTCCTGGGGGTTCTTTTGTGCCCTTAATTCTTTTAGGCAGACTGCCTGAAAGCCATACTTGCCATGAGGATTCTTTCTTCATCTTTTCTTTAGAGCGGTAAAACATAGGAAAAGAATGCAGTTCTTGTCCTGGCATTCCATGGCATCTCTACATTTGCACATCTGGAAAGCTTAGTATGACAGTGACAACAAAATTGACAAATATCCTGATTGCATCCACTATCACACACACACAAACCGAGGCACCAAAGATACCACTTTAATTCTGAAAACCTCAGTGCTATTCATCTCCATTTTGATCTTGAAGAATGAAAGTAAAGCTCCATTGATTTTGAAGATGCATCTGAGTATTGTACTAACACAATTTGTAAGACAATAGTTCCAAAGAAAGGACCTTGTATTATAGGAAATAGAAGAAAGCAGCTGCAGAACTGGGTCTAATTGCAGCTCCTGGAAGATTTTGATAATCAAATGACTACATTGCATAAACTAGAAGTAAATAGTAAAACATTAATTACTCTTATTATTGCTTTTATATATTGAGAATGCAGAAAACATTCTTAAGACTGAAACATAAAGGAAAAGAAAATTTATACTTTGAAATATCTTCAGTGGGTGATGAAAAGATGCCACAATAAGAAATTATAACTAAAATAAAATGCTTAAAAATTAAAATAAAACTTTTATATCTACAATGTATTGTCATTTAGAGAACAAAATGAGGGGAAGTATTAATATAAAAAATAAGTATTCTTTGAAAGATAGGAAATTTAGGGTGCATTATTTGGCAGGAATTAAATAAGAATGCTAGTGTTAGGGTTGTTTATGGAAAAGTACTGCTATTTGTGTGCCACTAAAGGCTTTCGATTGTGTGGATCATGACAAGCTATGGACAACATTGTAAAGTATGAGTATTCCAGAACACTTAATTGTGCTCGTGAAGAATCTGTACTTGGACCAAAAGGCAGTTGTTCGAAAAGAACATGGGAACGCTGAATGGTTTAAAATTAAGAAAGGTGTACGACA
>NW_006408531.1:33334691-33336345 GCF_000296735.1 Chrysochloris asiatica | reverse complement strand
CCGGGTGGCATCATTGATGGACTCCAGTGTGGCAACAGTTTTGAGGTTGGCCCAGGATCAGGCAGTGTTTCGTTCTGCTGTGTATAAGGTTGCTATGAGTTGGTATCTACTTGATGGCACCTAACAACAACAATATCAACAAATTCCATGTTTTACCTCAATGTTTTGTGCCTGCAATTTAAGAAGCTGTGATCCAGTGAGAAATTGACAGAAGAAAATATATTTAGTATATTATAGAACCTTCTCTTTAATACCATTGTTGTTTTTGTTAAGTGACTGGTAAGGTTTGAACTGCCAACCTTGTGGTTCAAACTAACCTTGCAGTCCTGGGCATTATTATCTTGTAGTGTCACACCAGGACTGGTTAATACTATTAGTCTAGTGGAAATAACTCTTTGTCTGAACTGGTCTCTTAGTTTTTTCTAAAATGCAATTTTTTTCATGAAAAAATCTGACATTGTTATATTGTTAATATAATCTAGAGTTAAATAAAAATCCAAACCCTATTGTTCTCAGCTAAATTAAAGAGAAATCACAAGTAGCTCAGTGACCACTGTATATTAGTGGTGGTGGTGGTGGTGTGCCACAAAATTAGTTGTGACACACAGCAACCCTGTATAGGGTTTCTGAGGCTAATAATCGTTATAAGAGTATAAAACTTCATATTTCTACTATTAAGCAATTGTTAGATTCAAACTACTGATCTTCTGGTTTGCAGTCCAGCTTGTAATCCATATTCAGAACTGCCAGCTGTCCCATGGGAGAAAGATGAGCCTTTCTGATCCCTTGAACCCTATGCAGAATCTCTACGAATTGGAACTGATAGTAACATATATATATATATATGTATATGTATACACGCTACACACACACACATATATATATATATATATATACTTTTAGATGTGGCACTGTGGCTCAGCACTGAACTGTGAACCACAAGGTTAGCAGTTGAAACTAACCAGGTACTTCTCATAAACCCTGTACATGGTCGATATGAGTCAGAATTGAAGGAATAGGGTTTCCGCGCCTGTAAATCTTTACAGGAGCAGAAAGCCTAATCTTTCTCCACAGAAAAGCTGATAGTTTTGAACTTCTGACATTGAGGTAAGCAACCCAACTTGTAACTACTACGTTACCAGAGCTCCATATCTGCTGTTGTTGTTATGAGGTGCTATCGAGTTGATACCGACTCATAGTGACCTTATGCACAGCAGAACGAAACAGTGTCTGATCCTGGGCCAATCTGACTACTGTAGCCGCGCTTGAGCCCATTGATGCTGCCACTTGGCCAGTTGCCTAATGCGATATGTCATTTGATTTCTTGTCTGCTGCTTCTGTTAGTGTTGATAGTTGATCTAAGAAGAATGAGGTCCTTGACAACTTCAATCTTTTCTCCATTGATAAGAATGTTGTTTATTGGCCCAGTGATGAAGATTTGTGTTTTCTTGATATTGAAATGTAATCCATACCCAAGGCTGTGATCTTTGATCTTCATCAGTATATGTTTTAAGTCCTCTTCACTTTCAGCAAGCAAGGTTGTACCATCTGCATATCACAGGTTGTTAACGAGTCTTCGTCCAATCCTGATGCCAGGTTTTTCTTCATAGAACCCAGCTTCTCATATTATTTGCTCAGCATACAGGTTGAATAA
>NW_006408531.1:33307521-33323841 GCF_000296735.1 Chrysochloris asiatica | reverse complement strand
CAAGCCACTACAGTACAACAAACTGGCAGATGAGTGGTGGCAGGTATATATATTACAATCTTGGAGCTAAAGATAATTTTGCACAAACTGCAAACTTATCTTTCATTGGAATTATCTATATTTTCAGCAAAAAATATTACTTGTGCAGTATTTCTGTTTTTAAGAGACACAATTAAATCTGGAATGCAGTTATTCTAGTTACAAAATACACTAATTTTTCATTTACTCTTTTTTTAATTTTAATTTTTTATTGTTAATTGAGTGACAGTTTACATGGAAGAACATTGGCTGTATACTCGTTTCATTACAATGATTTCAATCTTCTCTGTGCATCATCATTCAAAAATAGTTGCTTCTATTCCCTCTAATTTTTGGGTTTTTTTTTTTTTTTTGTGTGTGTGTGTGTGGAGGTGGTTTGTTCACAAAAACACTCATGAATATATAATCATTTGAACAACCAAAGGGCACATTCTGCAAGCCTGCCCCTTGGTTGCCAGCACACAGCTTTTCTCTTTCTTAAGTCTGGAGTCCTCAGCTACTGTATTTCTCCATTTCCTCATCTCTGATTCCATCTCTGCTGTCGCTGCTCCTCTGGATAGGGTCCCACATTCCACTTGTGCTCTTTTCCCTTGATGTTCCTAAGGTCCTCTGTACCTGCACTCTAAGATTAAATACTCCCCCCTTTTTGTTATTAAACTTCTACCTTTACAGTTGTGACAGTCGCAATTAGTCATGATAACCGTCACTATTGAATCATAAGAATCTTAATCCCATCTCCTTTCACCAGACCCATCTAGACAAGATGAAAATGACTCAGTGGAGATTCCACCTTCCCCTGCACACTCTTAAACTGAACTCCCTCTAGAAAGCTTGTAAGCCAGTCACTTTGTGCCTTTATAGCGCCACCTACCCCCCCCCCCATTTTGGGTAGTCAGTGCCTAAGTTGCCCATCCAAATCAATCCTGTATACAGAGGAGATTGGTCTAAGTTGCCCATCCAAATCAATCCTGTATACAGAGGAGATTGGATTGATACTTGTTGTGAAGACTCCTTCCCTCTCAATTGGTATTTTGAGGTACTACATCTCCAAGCCTTAAGGTCAACATTTTGAAATGACCAGCTGTTCCATGGGAGAAAGATGAGGCTTTCTTCTCCCGTAATGATTACAGCTCGGAAACCCTGTACAGGGTAGCTATGAGTCAGAAGTGACTCCACATCCATAAATATTGTTGTTGTTGTTATGTGCTGTGGAGTTGGTTCCGACTCATAGCAACCCTGTACAGTGTTTCCAAGGCTGTAACGGGGGCAAAACACCTCATCTTTCTCCCGCAAAACAGCTGGTACTAGTAGTTTAAGTTAATCAAATTGTAGAAATTTACACTTGTTTCCTTTATCAAAAAGTTTTAGTTTTTTTTTTTTTTTTAATCTTCCTCTAGTCGAGTTCTGATAATCAAGCCATGGAAGCTAGCTTGATTGGGTACTAACTGTAAGTTTAGGCATTCTTGTGCGTCTCCCCTCCCTTCATATCAGCTGGATGCTTCACTCGCAACTCTAGCCCTCTGTGGCTATGTCCTTGTCCATGGGCTCAGGAGTCCCCAGGTTTCACCACACTTTGCACCAACCAGCTCTTCCTCTTCTGTCTCTCATTCATTTACTCTTAATTAAAGTTATTTTCTTTTAATTTTGAGATTCTGAACACTTATGGATAGTTAATCAATACAGATAATATATTAAAAACATTGAAAATGTACCACCGCGTTTAAAAACAAGGGTTGTTTTTGATAAGTTCCTCTAGTCGGTTCTGACACCTTGCAACTCTGTATAGGGTTTCGGAAAAGTGGTTGGTGAGTTTGATTTGCCAGTCATGCGGTTCATATTGACCTTGTGGTCCAGTGCATTATCCTATATTGCCACAACAGAACTCTAAATACAAGGGTAATTTTTAAAAATTGTTTAATCATCACTTATGGACCATAAAATGTATTTTTCTGGTAATGGACATTTTACATTATTCATAAATATAGTCAGAAAATATCTAGATTGTTTTACCCATTGACTTTGTAGTGATAGGCCGTAAGAGATGACATGCTCTGTTAATTATTTGATGTTCATTTCCTTTGTTCAAATGTGTGATGCTATAGGAAAAGCACTGAACTACAAGTTGGTTTGAATCAGAAGATTGGTGGTTCAAACTCACCAGCCACACCTTGGAATCCCTATACAGGGTTGCTTTGAGTTGGCACTTCATGCAACAACAAATTCTTTATTGAACCCCTTTTGTTTTGAGAAGCAATCTATAAAGAATGGATTTTTATACAAAGGGGTTTCAAAAGTTTATGGAAAAATGGAATTAAAAGATAATGAATTTTTTCTTTGAACCGAAAGGAGGAAGCAGGGCCACTATTGTTCCATGAAGGGAATTGCTAGCATTGACATGAAACAAAGTGTATTATTGGTTGAATGTGAAACTGATGACCTTGTCTGTGAACATGCACTCAATTCACGATAAAAGTTTATTAAAGGAAATAAAATTGGACAAAAATAAAAACTGAAAGAAAAAATTTGCTAAATAAGAATAATATACCCAACAACATTGTCCATCACATATATTGGTAAAACTATGACCTAGTTCTTCTGATCTCATAGTTGTGATGACTGATGTTCACATGTTCCATTGGTTCATTGGGCTAGTTGATTCCATGTATCTTCAATTTTCACCACTCTTCTTTCCTCCACACATGAAGAGACTAATCAGTGAGCCTTTGATGGTTCTTCATAAGCATTTAAGATATCAGTCATTCCTTACCAAAGTAGGGTGCAGAACATTGTCTTTGTATAAAGTATATTATGTCAATTGAGACTATGGTCCTAAGCCCCCATTTTCAGCACCTGATTGCCTTAAGATGTTTGGTAATGTATAAGAAGTTTTTATCACGTTTTCCTCTGTTGTTTGATTTCTTGACTGTTGCTTTAAGAGTGTTGATTGTGGATATAAGCAAAATAAAGTCTGTGACAATGGTAATCTCTTTCTATTTTCATGATGTTGTTTATTGGTCCAGTTGTGAGGATTTAAAACAAACAAACAAACAAAAAAACCATTGAGTTGCTATCAGTACTGAAGGCTGTAGTCTTTGATCTTCATTAGTATTTCAAGTTCTCTTGACTTCCAGCTAGTAAAGTTGTGTATTCTGCATATTACAAGTTGTTAATGAGGCTTCCTGCCACATTCTTCTTCATTTAATCCAACTTCTTGGATTATTTGTTCAACATATAGATTGGCAGAGTATGGTAAAAGATACAACCTTAGTGCATTTGAACACTAAGATAGGAAATTATTTTTTTGAAATTCATTAAAGCACTTTGCTATTTACTATGGTTGTATACAATTCTGTGGTTGCCTTTATAGTTCCTCATCCAAATGCTCAGAGGTGGAAGAATTTGCAGTTGTCATGAAGTCAACACTAGTTTACAGTGAAAACTTACACTAGTTTGATATACAACTTTTTTCTCAGGCAGAATTATAGTATGGCTGCATTTACTGACTGTTACAGACCCATGAAATACCAAGAAGATGGGAGATACAAGGGAGAAAGATTCGAAAGACTGAATTATTGAAAGTTATACTGGAAGCTGTTTTATCACTGCTAGAACTATTAGGATTTACCTAGAATTGGGTTAGTAGCAGAGAACATTGACTATGCAGAGTTAGTCTTCGGCAGGATTAGCTATTAGCAAGGTTGTTGTTGTTAGGTGCCATCAGTATCTATGTATTCCTAAAGGGGCATTGTAAAGCTATCTTTTGTCTGGCAAGCAATAAAAAATTAATATCAAGAACAGGGCAGAATGATGTTCCAAGAAGCAACCAGTGCTTCCAGGATGTCAGGTGGGTACTGTAACTATGATCCAATCCAAGTTCATTTCAGAGCAGATCACCAATCAGACTTTGAGGGAATAAACAATAGGAGATAGGCCATGGGCTAGACAACAGTCTGTAAGTATCTGGGTTGAATAAAAAAACTGCAACCAAGAGAGCTGCGGTTTAGGATAACGTTCCCAACCTGATGAAATCATAGAGTTAAAATCAGGAAACTGAACCTAAAACTCAATGCTATAGATAGAGACTTAGCTGAGGATGATGGGGGGGGGGGGGGGGGGGGGGTGATAGTGACACACAGGTGCAAATACTTTACAAAGTTTACTAGTTATTGATGTACGAGTACAGAGACAAATATCATTCCTTAGGTTGTAAACTTCTCAGGCTGGGATTCTTAATACCAGAGGAGCTGTTTTCGTATTCTCAGTGGAGTCCTGGTGTGGCGCTGTGGGTTAATGTGCTGGACTTAGAAGTCGGTTTGAACTGCAAGGTTGGCAATTCAAGCTCACCAGCTGCTCCTTGGAAACCTTATACAGGGTCGCTATGGGTTGGACCCGAGTTAACGGCACTTAACAACAATAAAATACCTATTTACTATGAGAAGTATGTTTCAGAAAATGGTGATGCTCCTGCTTGACTTTTAAAATGTGACCTAAGGATTTACATTATATGACACACCAAGACAAAGATTATGAATGTAACAAAAATTTATGGACAACAGCTAACTTTACTGTGACTGTTTATTCCCTATTGTATCTAATTATTTCATTCAAAAAATGAAAACCATTTTTATCAACAAAATTGATTTCATGACTCACTAATAGATCATGACCTCTAGTTCTAATATCATAGGTTTGTCATTAGAAAACGTTCTTGATCTCCAATTTTGTTCTTCCAGGCTTTTTTTTTGTTCCTCAAAGTCATGTATCCTCTAGTGAAGGTTTCTTCTAGCTGCTGCTTACATAAGTGTTATCCCAGCCTCCAGGCTTCAGTGAAGTAAATTTTGCCCTTCATAATGTCACAAGGCTTCCAACAATCCTGAGCTTCCTGAGTTTACCTTTCCTCAATTGGGTCCTTGAAAGAACCTGGGGCCATCTTAGTTCAGGCATTCTGAAGTCCAATATTAAGTACTATCCAATTTTTTGTTGTTGTTGTTTTTGTAGAAGGTTCAGCTTATAATTGTACACATAAACTAATAGGCCCAACCTGATTTTTATAACACAAAATATATAAAGTGAGACTGCAAGAAGAGAAACATACATTGAAATAAACCTCTAACACAAGACTATGTTGTAGAGTACTTATTGGCTGAGAACTTTTGCAGTGTGATGCTCGTTGATCACTAGTTAAATACAGGCATTCCAGGCTAACTCCTACTGGCTGAAATCATGATGCAGCACTTAGAGCAAGAGAGGCATACATGTAGGCCATGTACTGTATGTACTCTAAGTGGCGCTGTAGGATAAGCACTGGACGGTTACCTTCAAGGATGGTGGTTCAAACCCACTAGCCACTCCTCGGAAACCTTAGAGAGGGTCACCATAAGTTAGAACTGACTTAACAACACTTAACAAAAATACAATGTTGGTTTTGAGGAATGCATTTCAGAGATAAATGTCATTATAAGGATTCATCATAGAATAATTAACCAGAAAAACCTGATACTCTTTCTTATCATATGATCTGACCAATGGTTTATACAAACAGTGTGGCACAGTAGGATAATGCGCTGCATTGAAAGATTGGTTTCAACTGCAAGGTTGGTGGTTCAAATTCACCAGCTGTTCCTCGGAAACCCTATACAGGGTCGCTATTAGTCAAAACACTATAAGTCACCAACTCCATGGCATTTAACAATAACTGCTTATATGCATAACTTCTGAACAACATCACTAGACATTTCTTGCTCTGCTTCAGAATTTAGAAAGAGTTCAGAAAAAGAAAGAATTATGAAAAAAATATCATTATGATTGTCTTTTGTATCTGTGGTACCAATTAGTCCCTTTCTTGTCATGGAGTGTTGCTGCATGTATATATTTTGCCCAAGCCCTTCTTTGCAGATCCTATCATTGGGTTTCAGCTTCAGTTTGATATCATTTTACTCTGTGATTCTGTAAACCAGCACCAAATCATCAGAATAAAGTGTAGCACTATAAAGATGGCTTTTGTTAACATCATCATGTTATATGTAGGTATAAAATTAGACACTTCAGTGTTTGCATATTGCTGATGAGTCCATAGAACAGTTGTCCCAATGATTTCATAGTCTGATAACTATTGATGAACACTTCAGTAATTATTTTCCTGTTTTATGAAAACTAAACATATTGGAATGGAATGTTCATTTACCTTTTAAATCAGAGGGCTAGGAGTAACTAAAATAATGACTAATGTTAATAGACCAAGACATGATACTAAAAGATTTAATAGTTAAATACAATCCAATGATAGAGTTCTCCTGCATATAGTTCTCGAGGTGAATAATTGGCTTAAGAGCATGATAAATTTAAAATAATGTATTTTAAAAAATTATCCCTGAAGTAATGTTCCAAGTTATACTAATGAGATACTATTTGGGGATTTTATATTCTAAGTTATAGTCTTTTATTTTTAATGTGACACTAGTCTGAATTTTACCCTGGAGCTCAGTATTATTTTCTGCCATGTGTTAATTTCTTGCATGAATGCCTTATTTACCTTCATTTAGACTATGCTGCAGGTGGAAAGCAAACAGTACTTACTGCCGATATTTTTGTTGGCCAAAGCTGAAGGACAGATCAGGGTCTTATATAGCTCTAGGGTTTGATGACTACATAGGCGAATATGAGATGTGATTTGTCATTGTGGAAGAAGATTGGCTTCTTAAATATTATTCTGTAAATCACGATTTAAAATAATAAACTTTTTCAGTAGCTTTGGAAGAGCTGATACCTGTTTTTAAGGCCTTGTTTTTTATTTAAGATTTCATTGTACCCACAACTGAGTTCATTTCTATGATGCTGCTATTGTGTGCCATCAAGTCAGTTCAGACTCATAGTGACCTTGTGTGGGGTTTCTGAGACTGTAAATCTTTAAAGGAGAAGAAAGCCTCATCTTTCTCCCACACAGAAGCTGGTGGATTCAAACTACTGACCTTGAGGTTAGCAGACCAATGCTTAACCCACTACACTACCAGAGCTCCTTTTATTCCTACTGTTTTTAAGTGCTATTAAGTCAGTTCTGATTCATAGTGACCCTTTATAGGGTTTCCATTGAGTAGCTGGTGCACTCACTGACCTTGCAGTTCAAACCAACCTTTTGGTGGACTGCTTATCCTACAGCACCACACCGGGACTCCTTTTATTCCTATGTTGTTGTTGTTGCTAAGTGCCTTCAAGTCAGTTCCAACTCATAAGACCCTATATAGGGTTTCTGAGGAGCAGCTGATGGGTTTGAACTGCTGACCTGTGGTTCAGAGTCCTTTGCTGATCCTTAAGCCCCACACCAGGAGTCCTGTGGTGGTCCTGGTTATGTGCGTGATTTTGTTCCGACGCATAGCAACCCTGTATAGGGTTTCCAAGGCTGTAAATCTTTACGGGAGTAGAAAGCCTCTACTTTCTCCTGCAGAACCACTGGTAGTTTCAAACTGCTGACCATGAGGTGAGCAGCCTGAGTCTTCACCACTGTGTTTCCAGGAGTCTTATTTACACAAGAATTGAGTCAAGTACTCTTACTTAACTTTTGTTAGGTTTTACCTGCTATGTTACAAGCTGTTTTTCTTCTGTAGATTTTTATTGTAGATTGAGTGAAAGTGTACAGGGAAAATCATCAGTTTTACATTCAACAAATCTTACACCTTGTTTCATCACAATGATTACAATCTCCTCCCTGCATCATCAGGCAACAGTATTTCTCTCTATTCACGTTAGCTCTTTGAAAAAACAAAACAGAAAAACACTCAGGCATATATTATAATTTACACCACCAAAGGGCACATTCTGTGAGACTGCCTCCTGGCCACTATCCCTTAGTCCCTCTCTTCCCAGGAATCTAGAGTCCTCAACTGCTCCCCCTCTCCATGTCCCCATCTCTGCCTCCATCTCCAGCATCGCTACTTCTCTGGATAAGGTCCCGCATTCTGATTGTGCTCTTCTCCCTTGATGGTCTTAGGGTCCTTTGTTTCTAGACCGTAAGATTGACTTTTTTTCTCTTAAAACAGCTATTTTATCATATATTGGCCTATCCCAAGACTTATGGCCATAAAATATACAATATTATTTGCTTTAACTCAAATGCGCTGACTTTGGTAGTTCTAATGATTACACATTTCATTCAGGGGTAGTAGAAAAGGAATATTATTATTATAGGTTGGCAGTCACTGGGTTTGTAAAAGAACCTGTGGTTATCTGCCAACTATAATTAGTAAGCATGTACAATACATCTAGATTTTTCTAAGGTGCTTATACCCTATTAAATACGCTTATTATTTATTCTTTCCTTAAATACTCCTAACTTGTGATGGATCTATACAGCCTGTTTTATAGCCTAAATATTAACTCACTGTTTAAAAAGGCTTTCCCTATAACTTTAATTTTTATCCAATTCCTCCAGGGAAAAAGCTAATGAAAAATGTAATAAAATTATCTTTAAGAATATAAGTTTTTCCTTGGAGGTGATTCCTACTGCCCCTTTAAGGAAAGTATACATACTTTGGAATAGTCAGGGTCAAACTCAATTCTTGATTCTGCTTCTAAATTTAGCTTCAGTTTTCTAATTTGTAAAATGAAAATATGAACTATATGACATAAAGTAGGCACACTTTAGCTATTAGTCATGTCCTATGAAAAAAATCCATATGATTTTAATAGTTACCTCGACTTCATTGAAAATTAGACTTTGATGTACACTCAGCTTTGTTTGGATATTCAGTGTTCTGGGTATTCAGATGCAATAAATATCAGGAAGAACAATTTGGAGATGCTGTACAGGGTCAGAATATTGTCATTCACTAGTACCAATTTCATTCTTTTATCAAATGCTTAATCACTTTGTAATAGCTTTTAGAAAACCAAAAACAAATGCCAACATTATGTTCACAGAGCTGTGATATTGGTCCTCAATGGATTTAAGTATTTACCTGTCAAATATATTTTAGTAGGCACTAATTGATTCCCAAAGGATTTTTTGAATTTCATTCTGAGTGCTGTGGGGCTCCTCCATTTCCTTTAAATATTTGCTTGACCTGAAGCATAAAACAAACAAACAACAAACAAACAAAAAAAGCCCTCAAGTATCAGCTATTTCTCTTCCCACATTGATTTATCCTCTAGGTTTTTAATTACTGTTTTTTGTTTTTAATTTGTGGTGTCTCTTTTCCAGTTTCTGATGGGATCCCTGAATCATAGCTCCTGCCTCCAGGTAACTTTGCCCTTAAGTCACAATTATTTATGTTTACACCCCATTCCTGCATCATATGGCGTGTTTTAGCCTCTCATTCTTCAACTTGAGGAGATTGCTCATACTTGAATCCGAGTTCTCCTTGGAACAAATATTCCCATAATTGTAGCTTTATCCAAGTTCTGTTCTTACTGATAAGGAGCCCAGGTAGTCTAATGAATTTCCAGCTGAGCTATTAACTGCAATGTCAGTAGTTAAAATGTACCAGTTGCTTCAAGGGAGAACGATGAGGCTTTCTGCTCTTCTGAAGATTTAGAGCCTCAGAAACCCTCTACATGGTCGCTATGAGTCAGGATCGACTCAGGGGTACACAACCACCACCACCATTCTTACTGATACTTAATAAAACAACATATACTTAGTTCACTCCACTTAGTCACAAATACTTTGGTGTGGAAAAAAAAAACAAAACATAAAACTTGGAAAATTAATCTCTTGTTTAGTAGGATAACTCACTTTTTGATAAAGAGAAACTGTTAATCAATCATTTAGACTTGCTGTTTATGTATATATAATGCATTAATTATATTGAATTCCTAAAAGTTTAGAACTTAATTCTTAAGTTCTGGATTTGGTTATACTTTGCTTTACACCATCTGGGCTCATTATCTTTATATGTTCTATTAATGGATAAGAGCAATTTCTAATATGATTTAGAAAGTATCAAATTACACACATACACAAAGACAGACACACATATGCACAAGTACAGTTTGTATAAAAATTAAAGATTCATGATTTATGTATTTGTGCAAAGTCATAAAGAAAGGATAAACTAGCGGAGAGAAAACAATTACTCTGCTAAAACCCCTTGTTCTATTGGTTGTTGTTGTTGTTAAGTTCCATCGAGTCAGCTCCGACCCATAGCGACCCTGTATAGGGTTTCTGAGGAGCAGCTGGTGAGCTTGAACCAGCAGCTTTGCAGTTCAAACCGCTTTGCAGTCTGGTGCATTAACTCATAGCCCTGCACCAGGACTATCAAACTTATTTATGATTTTATATAGGATAGAGCTTTATTTCAATATCTGAAAATTTCTGTTTCTGAGCACCTCAGAGGTCAAGACTGGGCTAACTACCTCCATTGTTGAAGCTTTTGGTATATCATATAATGAAGAAATTCTAATATTCTTATAAATACTGTGATATGTACAGAATTTTAAGAAGAACATCTGCTTCTTTCAATTGTGCCAATGTATCTCTTTCTGGATGGTATAATGGAAATACAGATAGCATCAAAGACTAAATCTGAGGTTCTTTGATAAGCTGAGGCCTAAACTTAATGGCTTTAACTCCCTTATTAGACCTAGTAGTATCTTAACTCCTTCCATAATCACGACTTTAGTCCCTGAAACACAGCCAATTCTGCTCTGACTCTGAAGTCAGCTCAGCAGCTGTGCTTTCCCCACTACCACTTGGTACATTCTGTTTTAATGTGTGAGGCTGACTCCCTTCTCCTCCTTGTGTTTCAGAAAGCACATTTCCATGACTTGTGTTGGCATTCGTTATACTAACACGTGAACAGTTTCTATATCAGAATTTACTTTATTAGACCATCAATTGTGTCAAGTTGAAACTAACAATGAAATATAATTCAAGTGAGATTAAACCATACTTAGGCCATTTAACCCTGATTCCTGCTGGGAAGTCATAAAGAAATCCACTACAGATTACTGAGTCATTCACACAATTTCATCCTTAAAATGGTTAGGCTGTAATTTATGATAACATCTGTTGCAGATACCCAATTTTTTAACTGCATATTTTCCTTATGTCACTACCAAGTTCATTCAATTTTTATTATGGCATTTGAGAATAATGTATAATTAGTAATAGTTATTTCCAAATCTGTAACCACCTGTATAGTCTTATTTGCATAATAAACAGGGAGGCTTAACAGCTGCACAACAATATTGCTATATTCTAGTAGGTTAATGAGGAATTAAGCTAGTGAGTAGAGAAAAGTAATGTACTTCTCTTGGATTTAAAAATAACCCTATTTTTAAGTAATGATTTAAATAATTAGTGCCTCTAATTTTAGTGTCACAGATTGTTAATTTGCCAGAAGTTTAATTTGTTGGTAATTTTTTCTTATATATTGACTAAATAAAATGTTTTTAAAATTGTTTTCTTTGACATATTGTGTATTATGATGAGGTAGATGTGTTTTAATTTCAAGTTTTTCAGATCTAATTCTGTATGGTATTTCAGAACTCTTACTTTGTAATGAAATTATCACTATAGAAATTTTATACTATGTTTCCTTTAAGGAACTTGAAATCTTTTGTACCATTTTCAGATTCCACGCCCCCCCATCCAAAAAAATAAAATAAAATCAACTATGTCACATTATATCTGATGGTTGCTATATAATTAGTTGTATTGTACTAATGGAAATAACTAGAACTGGGGGCAGACCTGCTGAATTGTTTTAATTCTACAGAATAAATTCAAATAGAATAAAACTTCTGAATTATGTAAGCTAAATTGTAAATTCCTAGAAATCTCTACATCGAGTTCTTCTACTTTTTTTCCTTCCTACCCTCCTTGGTCCTTACTAAACCAGAAAATCTGAGTCTAGCTTCACTGGTGCTCAGGGCATGAAATAACATCATTCCATGAACAGACCATCAGAGAACGGCACCAGTCTAAGCCATTGGCTACAGTTTCTCCCTACTGGAAAATGATCATTCAAGCATCAACCTCAGAAGTTCTAGTTGTTTCACCCAGGAAGGCATATCTTCCCTGCTGGAAACTTTGTTAACGCTGGTTATATCTGGTTCCTACAAGGTTGCCTTCCTTCACTTCACTAGAACAGTCTTTAACTCTGAAAATCACCTTCTGTTGGACCTCAGTGTCTTCAGTGGGTAGTGGCCTGACTGATGTGAAAGAGTGAAATAGCAGTATGGTCCAGTTATTCTATCCCTTCATCATTAAGGATCAGGTGTAGGAAACATGTCATAGGCAATAATAAAAAGGCTTACAAAATATATGGACTTTTTAATTGATATAATATTGACCCTGATCAGCTTAAATTGGTGTCCTGGTTTGGCACTGTAGGATAAGCACTGGATTGCTAACCACAAGGTCAGCAGCTCAAACCCATCAGCCGCTCCTTGAATATCGTGCACAGACTCTCTGAGTCAAAATAGACTGGATGGCATATAACAGCAAGTGCTGTTGAATTGGTTCCAACTCATAGTGACACTGTGTAGGGTTTGCAAGGAGCAGCTGATGAATTTGAACCTCATCAATAATAACAGCTTAAATTGGATATTTATGTCCGTGTTTCTCAGGAAAAGCAAGTAGGATATGTGAAAATAAATTTGGAAAAGGAATGATAACATTCAAATTTTATATTTATGTAAAAATTAACTTGTGCTAATTCTTCACAAATACATTTTTTCTCCCTGCTGTCCTTGTATATCATCAAAGTATTATTTAGATCCATTGTTGCAGGAAAATTTCCTGTTACGGATTTAAGATGTCATATCTAGAATTTTCTACTTTTTCCAGACACAACCCAAGGCTGGAGTTACTGGATGTTGAAACTATCACTCCCAGCCATTTTCTTTCCCCATCTCTCATAGCCACTTCAACCTCAGAACCTTCCAGATCTAGAGATGAAGCTCTCTTACCATGCTCTCTGACATGTGTGTGTGTGTGTGTGTGTGTGTGTGTGTGTTTGGAGGATGGGGCAGAGGCACTCATCATGATGCTTTGTTCATTTTCTTATCTTCAATCTAATCATTTACATCCCTTGATATTCAGGAGTTGAACTTCTAGCTGGGGAACAAGGAGCAAGAGAAAATAAGGTGTATTAAGCACATTTCCAGAGAAGGTATCTGGAAGCAGAAAACAACAGTGATTTGAGAGCAGCCGATTCAGTAATTGTGACCTGTGGTGTGTGCACTGAGGGTGGAGTAGAAAAAGTGCAGACGATAGGGAGAAGACAGACAGAATTAGAGAGAGGCAGAGCTTGAAAAAGAAGGAAAGAGAAGAGAAATCAGAGCAGTAAGAGATAATTACACATACCACATTTATGAAAAAACTTTTTATTGTGAATTGGGTGAAGATATTAATTTTACATTCTACAAATCATCCATTTTGACTTCATCTTTATGACAGCAGTTCTCTCTCATCCTCCCTTTGGTTCCTGTTTCTATTCATGCCCATCCCTTCTCAACTTTGTCCTTAGGTAAATGTTGCCCTTTTAAATTTGAATGATAGACCGTTCCATGGTGAGCATACCTTACTAGTACTGTTGTCCCCCCTGTATACCTATCTACTACTTCATTGAAAAACACATGCCACATTTTCAAGTAAACATTAACTTATTTTCTTACACATTGAGGTATAGTATAGAAGAGTATCCTGTTGACTCTCAAGGAGATAATGAAAAACTGAAAAAAGAAAACCCCCAAACTTAGCAAGGCTATATGTAAATGTACAACTGAATAATTAATGAGAACTGTTTATCATTTGTGGTAATTATCATCCCACAGAATTAGTATGGATATCATGAATGCATTTTATTTCATTGTTATGCTAAACTATCTTTATATACATATATATATATGTGATCTAGGGTACCATAGTGGTTATGAATTGGGCTGCTAACCTCAAGGTTGGCAGTTCGAAACTACCAGCTGTTCCGCAGGAGAAAGATGAGGCTTTCTGCTTCCATAAAGATTTACAACCTTGGAAACCCAGTGCAGGGTCACTATGAGTTGGAACCGACTCCATGATACTTAAAAACAACAACTACTCTTGTTTAACGATCATGACTGATAGCTTATAATAAAAACATAGCGCCTACTGTATGAGGCAGTGTTTACTATTTTAAAATCTTCATTATTGCAACAACTAGGTAAAAAGTAGTGATTTTGTTGTTAAGTGCTGTTAAGTCAATTCCAATTCCTAGAAACCATGTATAGGGTTCCCAAGGAAGTGACTAGTGAGTTTGAAATACCAACTTTATGGTTCAAGTGACTCTGCAGTCCAGTGCTTATCCTAGAGTGCCACATAAAAATATTGAGCATATAATTGTATGTGTTAGCCCTTTAAAATTACTGTGGGGGTAGATCTAAATTTAAACATTTGCATTTTAAAATGTTTCATTTATAAAATCTATAAATGTAAAATGCTCTATGCATTCTTTTAAATATGCTTGGATGTTTGGCTTGGAAGAAACAAAGGTGTCAAGGGAGGATAGAAACAAAGGAGGATAGAAGGACGAAGAACCAGCATTTATTTATTTATTAACTGTCAAATGGTAGTTGTGGTGGTTATGTGCCGTGGAGTCGGAACCGACTCATAGCGACCCTGCACAGGGTTTCCGAGGCTGTAAATCTTTATGGGAGCAGAAAGTCTCATCTTTCTCCTGCGAAACAGCTGGTAGTTTCGAACTGCTGACCTTGCGGTTTGCAGCCCAATTTATAACCACTGTGCTACCAGAACTCCTTATAGCAACATCTATTCTTGAAAACATGTTCAAACAGGAATTTATTTATTCCTTGCTGCAACTTCATTTCAGATCTGACCCATGAGGTTCTCCAAAATCCCTGGAAATAGCTACCTTTCAAGTTATAGGTTGAATTGGTAGAAAGTAAAGTCTACATTTCAAATCTGATATGACATTAGTGCGTCACTCAAGAGATCAAGGTACTCTTTCTGTGGGTCAACTCTGAAAGAATAAAAATGAATTTAGCTAAAGAGTTTTATGATTCTATTGTCAAGTGACTGTTAAAAACCTTTTTTTTTTTCCTTGAACACATTTTTGGCTATGGAAGTACCAACATATTATAAAAAAAATATATTTTCAGCTCATGAAACAGTGTCATTTAAGATACTCTACCAATGTTGTTGTTAAGTGGCATAGACTGGGTTCTAACTCACAGCCACCCCGTATCGGGTT
This sequence comes from Chrysochloris asiatica, assembly GCF_000296735.1. Classification (NCBI taxonomy): domain Eukaryota; kingdom Metazoa; phylum Chordata; class Mammalia; order Afrosoricida; family Chrysochloridae; genus Chrysochloris; species Chrysochloris asiatica. Next base: position 33,308,617 of record NW_006408531.1, on the reverse strand, counting down.
TCTGATGAGCAGCTGGCAAGTTTGAACCATCAACCTTGTGGTTCTAACCAACCTTGCAGTCTAGTAGTTTCTCTACAGCACCACACCAGGACTCCACCAATACTGAAAAAAAAATAAAATAGGTGACTTACATTATAGAGACTTTTTTTCTGAGTTCACCCCTAATGACACTTTCATTCCTAGGTAGTTAATTTTTTTTCTCAGTGTTTCAATATGAGTTTAGTGTTTGGAATTAGGGACTAAGAGGAGATGTTTGAGGAAGGCAAGAGTAGGACTTTCTATGTGCAGTAGTGCTATGGGTCCAGAAATTGTGCCACATGTTGCCAGGTACCTACTTGGCACAAGAATTATATATTTAAAGGCTGACAGTCTCAGTTTGGGGTCATATAATGTACCAGACCCGAGGCTGCTGAATCTTCTATGGCCCATAAAGGAACCTGTGTCTACAAATGCCTCTTTTAATATTTCTGTTCTCTAGTGGTCTGTCATGTAATGTACAGTGGATTAGAAGGCATTGGTCAGAGGTCCACAAGTTCCTGCATTGGCAGGAGGCTTCCAGGTGTCTGGGGAAGAAAAGTGAAAGAATGACAAACGCAGATTTAATCCTGGCAACCACACTCCTTTCTCTATGAATGTACGTTGGGAAAGTGGTTATTGAAAAAAAACAAAAGATTTTAAATGTACTTGATCATGAATATCCCTTTGGTTTCTATTAAGATTGAAAAAAGAGTATATGCATACCTCTCTCTAAATGGAGAAATAGATTCTCTCACTCAGATAAATTAAGTTTTGTGTTTTTAAACTTATGTCACTCATAGAAAAGAAATATATTCACTGAATTGAAATTACTTGTGAACTCATTGTCTAACTCAGATTTTAAATGCATCTAATATCTGAGAAAATATTTTTCTCATAAGAGTTATTTCCTTTGATCTATCTTTCCCCCCTTTTTATAAGAGTGAAAAATAAGACACAATTCACAGTAGTGGACTGTGGAAAGTCTAAAACCCGTGGCTTTCTAAAAAGATAAATTCTGTAAGCACTAGTTGGTAGTTGCCACGTGGGATTGCAGCAATGTATGATTATATAATATATA
>NW_006408531.1:33276922-33306926 GCF_000296735.1 Chrysochloris asiatica | reverse complement strand
TCTTTTTCTCCTCCCACTCTATCGGTTCCTATGCACTCTGCTGTTTCATAACCATCAAAGGCATTTCATCAGGTGTATTTATTAGGTGCAAGCATGTCTCCAACCTTATAAAGTGATAGTTCTTACATGGTAAGTGTCCCAGACTATTTAGGTATTTTCATACAAACATAACCCAGACACAGTCCCTGGATTAATAAGAACTCTAATGATGTATTTTCTGATGAATGGAGGACAGGGTGGTGGTCATTAAGGCTCTAACCTGTTCTTTTATGAAATTAACAGCTTAGATGTCAAGGTCATTTAAAGTCAAAACAGAGAGAAATACTTAAATTTGAACTCATATTTCAAAAATATCACACATCAAAAATGCTGCAAGTGTCATTACCTAGTTAGGGTATCTTTCCAAAAATTCAACACTGCCATTGAAAGCACATGTTGTTGTTGTTGTAAAGCAGGAGATGTACTTGTCTTCCTTGTTGTACAGTTCTGTAGCTTGTTACAAGTGTAGCTATCACTCTTGATGATCAGAAAGCTACGTTGACAATTTTAAATCTAGAAGTGACATTCTAGTAAAGAAGACAAAGCAGAAAAAACACACAACACAAACCACACAACATAGTGCCATAAATGCAGTGTTTCCTCCTGTGTTCCAATTTCTCTAACAACAACAAAATTAGTCTTAAAACTGTGCATAAAGACTTTCTTGTCGTCTACTATTGTTCCTGATTCATTAAATACTTTTGTGGCTGTAATCAAATTTGTTTAAAACTCACATGCTCGTGGGGTAGAAAAATGCTTTAGAAGAAATGTGAACAATCAAAGCACAATTGTTAGCATGCTATTAATAGTATTTTTCAGCATAATGTAGTTTCTATTCTAGCCAACTCCTCTTTCTGAACATTTTATGTCTCTGAACTATGCAAATACAAATCTCTAACAGCATTCTTATTATGTCAGCGCTTGGCCTATATTTATTTGCCAGGGTATTCATAATATTGGGTGGCTCTGCAAACTCTTATTTTTATAACTTCAGTTGCACTGGAGAGATGATGGTCTGAACCAAAGTTGGCCACTGCCTCTTAGTATTTGTCGCATATGATCTATTATTTCTGTTATTAAGAATGTAATGGATTTTTGACATCTCAGAAATAATGCTTGTCCCTTCTTATAACTTCTTATATTATTGTGTTGCTGTTAATAAATGTTGGTGTTGCCCATCTATTATTAAATAGATAAATAATACTTAAGAGAGTCTAGCAAGGAGCTCTGGTAACGTAGTGGTTACGAATCGGGCTGCGAACCGCAAGGTCAATAGTTCGAAATTACCAGCTGTTCCAGGGGAGAAAGATGAGGCTTTCTACTCCCATAAAGATATACAGCCTCGGAAACTCTGTACAGGGTCGCTATGAGTCAGAACTGACCCCACGGCAAATAACCACCAGCAGCAGCAGCAGCAGCAGCAGCAGCATATTACCTATCCAAATATCAGGCAAACCGAATATGATTGCAAGCTTTCTTTTCACCCACCAATATCATATACTAGTATTATCTCCCCTAATTGCCTCTGATACCTACACATATACACATACATATATATATATATAAAAGGACTCCTGGTGTGGTGCTACAGGTTAATGAGCTGGACTTCAAAGTTAGATTGACCTCAAGGTCAGTGGTTCAAATTCACCAGCCATTCTTCTGAAATCCTATACAGGGTCACTATGAATCAGAAGAGTCTCAATAGCAAGCACTTAATAACAGCAATATTATATATATATGTGTGTGTGTGTGTGTGTGTGTATACATATATAAGGAGCTCTGGTAGCATAGTGGTTACGAATCGGTCTGTGAATCTCAGGGTCAGTATTTCAAAACTACCAGCTGTTCTGCGGGAGAAAGATGAGGCTTTCTGCTCCCGTAAAGGTTTACAGCCTCAGAAACCCTGTACAGGATCTCTATGAGTCAGAACTGACTCCACGTCACATAACAACAACAATAACATATATATGTTGATATATATAATATTGCTGTTAGGTGCCATTGAAGTGGCACCACCTCATAGTGACCCTATGCACAACAAAACACTGCCCAGTCCTGCTCCCGTCTCACAACTCTTGCTATTCTTGAGTCCACTGCTGCTGCTACTGTGCCAGTCCATCTCATTGGGCAACTTCCTCTTTTTTGCTGACCCGCCACATTACCAAGCATGATGTCCTTCTCCAGGAACTGTGCCCTCCTGATACTATGTCTGAAGGATGAGAGACTAAGTCTGGCATCCTGGCTTCCAAGGAGCATTCTGGCTGTACTTCTTCCAACACAGATTGGTTTGTTCTTTTGGCAGTTCGTGGTACTGGGCAGTGTTTTGTTATGTTATTCATGGGTCACTATGAGTCGGTACCGACTCAACAGCACTCACAACAACATATATGTATATGAGTCCTGGTGTGGTATTGTACAGTAAACACTTTACACCTAGGTTGGTTTGAACTGCAAGGTCAGTGGTTCAAACTCACTAGCTGCTCCTCGGACAACGTATACAGGGCCACTAGGAGTCAGACCCAGCTGGACAGCACTTAATACAACAACATATATATATGGACTCCTGATGTGCTGTAGGATCAGCAGTGGACTGAAAAGCAGAAGCAGCAGTTCAAATCCAACAGATGCTCCTTGAAAACCCTATATAGGGTCACTATTAGTGGGAACCGACTTGATGGCATTTAACAAGAACAACTACATATACATTTATATATGGGAGCTCCGTGACCCCACACAATAAGCAGTGAAATGTGAACCATAAGGTCTGTGGTTTGAGCCTGCCAGCTCTCTTGCAGGAGAAAGATGAGGTGTTCTGCTCCTCCAAAGATGTAAAGCCTCAGAAACCCTATACAGGTTCAGTTTGAGTGAGAACCGAACTGATGACACGTAACAAGAACAACAATATACAAATATATGTATAAAGCCAAAATAGTAACAAGGGAGTACACAGACTTGGAAAAAAATTTTTTGCAACAATATATCAGACAAAGAACTAATGTCTAACATTTATAGAGAACTATAACACCTCATCAAGAAAAAGACAACCCAATTACAAAATGGGCACGGTATATGAATGGACATTTCACCAAGGAAAATATTTAGACAGCCACTAACCATCTGAATAAATGTTCATGATCCACTGTTATAGTTAAGTGCCATTAGGTCGGTTCTGGCTCAGATTCTCCCTGTATAGGGTTTTCAAGGAGCAGCTGGTGGGTTTGAACTGCTGATCCTTTGGTTCCAAGTCTAATGCTGATCCTACAGTGCCATACCAGGAGTCCATTATCCATTAAATATATGCAAATCAAAACAACAATGAGATATGATCTTACCCCAGTATTAATAGAAAAGTTAAAAAAACAGCAACCAGAAAACAACAAATGCTGGTGAGGGTGTGGAGAAGAAATACTCTATGATTCAGCATTCCCTCTACTTGGTATATATCTACAAGAAATATGAGCTAAGACATGAGTAGGTATATGCACATTGATGTTCATCATGGTACAATTCACAATAACAAATAGATGGATGCAGCCTAAATGCTCATCAAAGGAAGAGTGGATAAACAAACTGTGGTATGTATATACACACAATGGAATACTCTGCATAATAACTCTGTAGGGGAGAACAACAACTTTGTTGCAGCTGAAGGCACAGATCACAGCAGCAGTATTGACAAATACAGAAAACTTAGTCCTGTACCCAGGAGAAGACCAACACATAGTCCAAACCCTCACCAGTGAGAAGGGAAGCAGGAAAACAAGGTGGCCACAGTAGACTAACCATCAGCTGTGGCCAGGGCCTCTATCTACTTCTTCATGTGGCCAAAGAAGTCAATAATGTTGGTGGTAGTTTGGTATATAGATACGCCATTCAGTCTTCATCTTGAACAGCTGTCAGACTATCCAGAGCCATCGTTTCTGGGAGGTTTCCACACTTAATAACCACAAGCTTTCCCTGATAGCATTGAGGTTCTCTTTAGTAAGGTTATTCAGAGCTTCGATTTGTGCCATAATTTCCACAGAGACCTAGAGAAGTAACAAAAGTGTTTAAAAGGTAAACAGATAAGGAAAACATTTTGCTAGGTCCACCTGGATTAACTCCTTTTGAAGACTATGATCTTACTGCTATTTTAATAAAAAATATATTACACAGGCAACATTTTGAAGTGTAAGTTTCACTAGTCTTGTTTCCATCTTATGAATAAATCCAGTAAAGTTGATAAAATACTGTAAAAATTTCAAAACATTTCATTGTTTCTTTTCAAACTCATTATCTTCACGTATTGTTGTTGTTGGGTTCCATCGAGTCGGTACTGACTCATAGTGACTCAATGCACAACAGAATGAAACATTGCACAGTCCTGGGCCAACCTCGCAATGGTTGCCACACTTGAGCCCACTGATGTGCCACATTGCCAATCCATCTTGCTTGGGGTCTTCCTTTTTTCCTCTGACCCTCCATCTTACCAAACATGATATCCTTCTCCAGTGACTTGTCCCTCCTGACAATATGTTCTGAAGTTTGAGAGACGAAGTCTGGCCATCCTGGCCTCCAAGGAGCACCACAGATCTGTTGGTTCTTTTGGTAGCCCATGGCACTTTTAATATTCTCCTCCAATACCATAACTCAAAAGCATCAATTCTTCTACGGTCTTCCTTATTCACTGTCCAGCATTCGTATGCATGCGAGGTTATTAAAAATATCATGGCTTGGGTCAGGCGTACCTTACTCCTCAAGCTGACATCTTTGCTCTTCAACACTTTAAAAAGGTCTTGTGCAGCAGATTTGCCTAATGCAATACATCGTTTAATTTCCTTACTGCTGTTTCCATGAATGTTGATAGTTCATCCAAGAAGAATGAAGTCCTTGACAACTTCAATCTTTTCTCCATTGATAACAATGTTGTCATTGGTCCAGTGATGAGGATTTTTGTTTTCTTTACATGGAGTTGTAATCCATACCAAAGGATATGGTCTTTGATCTTCATCAGTGCGTACTTTAAGTCCTCTTCACTTTCAACAAGCAAGGTTGTATTATCTGCATATCGCAGGTTGTTAATGAGTCTTCCTCCAATCCTGGTTCCATGCTTTTCTTCATAGAACCCAGCTTCTCAGATTATTTGCTCAGCATTCAGACTGAATAAGTATGGTGAAAGAATACAACCCTGTCGCAAACCTTTCTTAATTTTAAGCCATTCAGTGTTCCCATGTTTTGTTTGAGTACTGCCTCTTGGTCCATGTACAGATTCCTTATGAACACAATTAAGTGTTTGGTAATACTCATACTTGGCAATGTTGTCCATAGCTTGTCATGATCCACACAATCAAAAGCCTTTGTATAGCCAATATAGCACAGAAAAACATCTTTCTGTTATTTTCAGCTTTCAGTGAAGATCCATCAGACATCAGCAATGATATCCCTCATTCCACTTCCTCTTCTGAATCTGACTTTAACCTCTGAAAGTTCTCTGTCAATGTATGCTTGCAGCTGTTTCTATACTACTGTTAGTAAAACTTTAATCACATGGGATATCAAAGATATTATACAATAATTTCCTCATTCCATTGGGTCACCTCTCTTTGGAATGGGCACAAATACGGATCTTTTCTAATCAGTCAGCCAGACAGTTGTCTTCCAAATTTCTTGACATAGATGAGTGAGGGCCTCCACTGCCACCTCACTTTCTTGAAAGATTTTAATTTTTATTCCGTGAATTCCTGATGCCTTGTTCTTTGCCAATTCCTTCACTGTACCTTGGACTTCCTCCTTCAGTATCATTGGCTGTTGATCATATGCTACCTCTTGAAACGGTTGAACAGCAACCATTTCCTGTTGGTACAGTGACTCTGTGTCTTCTTTCCAACTTCTTTTGATGCTTTCTGCATCATTTTATAATTTGCCCAGAGAATCCTTCAATAATGAAAGTCAAATCTTGCATATTTTCTTCAGTTCCCCCAGCTTGACAAATGCTGATCATTCTTTTCCCTTTTGGTTTTCTTATTCCAGATCTTTGAACATTTCCTTGTAATATTTGACTTTGTCTTCTCGGGCTGACCTTTGAAATATTCTGTTCAGCTCTTGTACCTCCTCATTTCTTCCATTTTCTTTAGAACTCTGTGCTGGAGAGCAAGTTTTAGTGTCTCTTCTGACATCCATTTTGATCTTTTCCTTCTTTCTTGTCTTCTTAATGGCTAAGGCAAATAAAGTCTACTTCCTCTCAAGACATCTGTAACTTATTACACACCCTAAAGTATACAGCTTTTATTGTCTTTATATCCTAGCACAAAAAGACATCCTACTTACTTTATGACAAAACTTTTTTTTCCCCTGTTAAAAAAATAAAAGAAAAAACATTCATTACTGGTTGCTTTGCCTTCTCTCTCCGGTCATCCCCCTGTAGTTTCCAGGGGTGAAACATGTCTCATATGTGACCCTCAGTCTCTTCATCAGTTCTAGACAGAGGCTCTGTCATGGCCCAAGGACACTTCAGTGCTTTAGAAGCTGAGACAACAGCAATCCCAGGGATATTGAACCTTTTCTCTGCCAAGGACCTTTTGGATATTTATAACATAATTTCAGGGCTATGCAAAATTATCAAGTTGAAAATTTAGCATCCAATATTTGGCCAAACATTTAATTAACTCATCTCTAATGGAGTCCTGGTGAAACCTAGTGTGGTGCTGCAGGCTAATGTGCTGGACTGCAATGTTGGGTGAACCAGAAGGTCAGAGGTTCAAGCTTACCAGTCACTCCTCGGAAACCCTATTCATGGTCACTATGGGTTGGAAACGACTTGATGGCACTTAACAACAATATCAGTGGAGTCCTGGAGTCCTGATGTGGTGCTGTTTATTAATGTACTAGACCAGAAGGTTGGTTTGAACCACTCACGTGCAGGGTCTCTATGGGTCAGAATCGAATCAACGTCACTTAACAACAATAACAAGTGTGATGGCTGGAACTGTGGTTGCCTTGGCAGGGCCAGGCCAAATGATTTCTCAGGCCTTATATGAGCCACAGGCTGGACATTCCTCTCCCCTGGAATAAAAGATGGACGTGGGTCTCCTATTCTGGCATAAAGCAAAATAGTTACTTTTACTCACGGACTCTCAAGTGACTTTACCAGGGCAGCACATATGGTATGTATAGGGTTTCTGAGGTGCTTCTGGTGGGTTTGAACTGCTCACCTTGCAATTAGCAGTCCAATGCTGATCCTACCATACCGCACCAGGACTGCAAAATACACTCAGGAAAATGCTGAAGGTAGCCTCTGTTTTCACTACTTGAAGGGAAGCCAAGAGTGTGCTCTTAACAAAAGAAAAAAGTTACCCATCTTGGTACCTACCTAACACATGTCTTTCTGATTACTGTGTTTTTTTCCCCTTCAGGTCTGTCAGCATCTTCCTAGAGTGGGCACACAGGTTCACCACAGTCCACCACAAAAGCAGCTGCTGGTCTGTGATTTTATTCTTGATGGTCAAAGCTTGTAATAGTAGGTGGTCTTCGTTTCATTAAAGAAGTTGTACAAAAGGAGGACAGGTCATGATTTGGGTGGGGAAGAAGCTCTGGAGCCCATGCATACCTTAACTCCAGCCTCATTAGCACTAAGGATTTTCACAGCACACTCGGCAGGCTTGCTAGATATGTTCTTTAGGCTCCAGTTTTAGCAGCTGCTTTTATCTACTAGCTTAATTGGTAACGTGTTTGGCATTAGGAAATGAAAGGCGATGAAAGGTAAACTCAAGATTCAGTTAAAACTTCAAATCCTCATGAGAAAAGTTGAAGTGACTTTTTGAAAAAAATGATCCTATCTTTCATGTCATTGGAATACTTCCATTGGTTACAGGAAAGTTTTGAGAGAATAAGCTATTTTTCTGAGAGGTAGCATCATATAGTGGTTTGAATTACATGTGTAAATACTGACAGTACCCCTGAATATTTGCACAACATTAAGTGAGTTACTTAACCTCTCAGTATCTCATGTTTCTCAGTTATAGAATGAGTATATTAGTTATATTAATATCACGAGGTTTTTGAGATGTAAATAAGTTAGTATTTATAAAATTCCCACAAGAAAACCTGGCACACAGCTAAAATTTAACATATATAAGTGAATTGTGATTGTTGTTGAGTGCCATTGAGTTGGTTCTGAATCATAGTTGGATTGTATAGGCTTTCTGAGGCGTGGCTGGTGAATTTGAATCACCGACCTTGCGGTTCCACCTGACTTTATAGTCCAGTGTATTATCCTGCAGCTCCACACCAGGACTCCGTATACGTGACTAGAAAGTAAAAATAATGTGTTAACTAGAGAAACGTGTAGCCTGATGATTTCCAAGTTCAAATACTACCTTTCCAAAACAATTTATTTGAATTTTTAAAAGGCAATCTTGCAGATTAAATGTTTAAGTAATATTTATTATATCTAGTATATTAATTTTTAGATAGGTGAAATTTATGAGGCAACAAATTCTAATCTTATATGTGCTGTGTAGAGTTTATAGCACATCTGGGCCCCTTCTATAATCAACACGTACTGTTCATTTGTTCCCATTTTCTAGGACTAGGAATATGATGTGATATTTAAAATTATTATAGAGGCCTAATATTGTTCTATCTTTGCTTTTATGGCATATTGTTGATCATATCTCTGATTTATTTGAAAATGAATCTTTGTTCAGGAACACAGCTTCCAATTACAAAATTACTCCTAGGAGAGAATACAAGCTGTTTTATGGTGTGATTTCCAGGAATGCATTGTAGTGCAAAGTAGAAAATACCTGCATCAATTGTGTTTTATTTCTCTCAAGACTTCCTCTGCCTTCAATTTTCAACTTCTTTGTTCCAGTAGCCAAGAGAGAGTTTAGTAAATAATTCAGTAATCCTTCTTTCTTACACAACTGTACACATTGATCCTTGAACCTTCTCTACTTTCATTACATTTAATTAGTTATCAGTTTCTAGTATCAGCAACTTTGGGCTGTTTTATACAACTATGAAAGACTTCTGGCAACTGTAATGTAAATTCAAGTTATCCCTGCTCAGATGTAGAAAACTTTTATATGAAGTTAGTCTCCTATACAGATATAAACTCCTTGTCATATGTGTATCCTTTTGTTACAAAAAGGACATGGGGCTGTAGAAATGGTATATACAAAAGTTACAAAGATAATTAAAGACTTGAAAATAATTTTTAAGAGGAAATGTCAGTGGACTGGGAGAGTTGCCTGGCCACTTTCCTGCTCCCACATTTGTCTGCTATTTATCTAGTTCTCCTTATACTAACCCCATCTGAAAACTTAGCACCATTCTAGTTCCTAAAACCAGGACAGGCCACATTAAATGAGTCCTGCATTCACTTCTTACACAGCCAAGCTCAACATGGTGCTTGGTCCCATTAACTTGATTTCCCCCCCCCCCCAAAAGTTATGGGGTTTATTAAGAAAGCTAACAGGTTAACAATTCAGGGTTAGAAATGCTGAGGGCACAATTGTACCAGTCAAGACAGCCTCTCCTTAGCCATGGTCACAGGCAGCCCTCTCTGCCTGGCCAATGTTACAAAGCTCTTTTTTTTTCTTTCTTTTAAATGTTTATTGTGAATTGTGTGATAGTTTACATGGGAGAACATTAGTTTTACATTCATTCTATCATATATCGTTTCCTTGCCATGGTTTCAATCCCATCCATGCATCATCAGCCAACTAAAGGGTATACCCTGCAAGCCTGCCCTCACACTCCCCTGGTCTTCAGCCCACATTAACTTGACTTTTTGCAATTATTATTGCTTTTTCTTATGTTCTCACTTTCTGCTTACCACTAGTTTCCTAACATTTGAATCCTCTCCAAAACTCATTATCCAAGCAACCATCTTTTCCCCTGAGTTTGATTGTTATTCTAATAACTAAGTCTCTGTTTTCTGCTCCCAAATCTTCCTTTTATGCAGAATGTCAGTGTCTTGAGCCCAGACTTCACTCAGTGATCAGGATAGCCTGACAGCATGTTTGCTCATTTTTTGAGAGATCTGTCACTGGTAAGACATCCTTCTCAGTCATATCCCAGTTAGTTATCTAGTCATTGAGTCAAGTATTCTGAGATAACTGTTGTTGTTAAGTGCCATCGAGTCAGTTCCAAATCATAGCCATCCTGTATAGGGCTTCTGAGGAGCAGCTGGTGAGTTTAAAATGCCAAGCTTACCGTTCAAACCAACCTTGTGGTCCAGAAATGTGGAATAGCAAAGCTAGACTCTGACAACTTGGATTTTTTTTTTTTTTTTTTAATTCAAGAAAACATTTTTAAACAGTGAATTTAAGCCAGCAATAAAACCAGACTAGTTTCACACTAGTTGATTCCAACTGATGGAAACCCATGTATGCCAGAGTAGAAATGTGCTCCACATGGCTCTGGATGGCTGATTTCGAGGCCTTTTTTCCCAAGCACCTCTTAGTAACACTTGAACCTCTAACCTTTCAGTTAAGCCTGGCATATTAACCATTCACACCATCCAGAAACTCCAAGTCAGTGATAAGTGATTTAATTTTTGGCAAAAGATACAATACGAAATATTCTTACAGTACATGAAGATCTAACTTGAGAAAGACATTAGAACTAGACATTTTGACTTGGAAATAATCTTATTTGTCTGTGCATACATGTTCCCATTATCTAAACTTATGTTGTTTCCTCTCCTTCAGTTCACCACAATTATATTCAAAGTTCTTACCAGATCATACAGTTCCCTACTCTTATCCTAATGTGATACTGTAGGGTAAGCACTGGGCTGTTAACCACAAGATTAGCAGTTCATACCCACCAGCTGCTCCTCAGAAACCCTATACAGGATTGCTATGAGTCTGAACTGACTCAAGGGCACTTAACAACAATAACCCTGTAATATAGTCAAACTAGACTGGTGTTTAATTTCTCAAATCCCTCACAGTAGCCACCATGGCACGTTTGTTCATTCTGCTGTTTGTACTTGGACTATCACCTCGTCTTTATAAAACTGCACTCTAACTTTCAAGACATATCTCAAATTCTGATTTGTCCATAGTTAATTTCTCTTTTTTCCAATCAAATGCCATCTCTTCCTCCTTTGAATTCATATAATAATTTTTTTGACCTCTCTGGTGTGTTGCTGTAGGATAAGTATTGGACCCCAAGGTTGGTTTTAACTACAAAGTCAGCAGTTCACACTCACCAGCTACTCCTTGGGAACTCTGTACAAGGCCACTATGATTTGAAACTGACTCAACAGAATTTAACAACATTGTATCTAAAAAAATTTTTCTTACATTATTGGTATACAGTAAAACCTAGTAAAATTAATAAGAGGGGCTCAAAAAATTCTTAAATACTAAGGAACTGAAATTGTTAGTGTATATATTGGGAAGTTTCTAAATTGTTAAATTAGCTTGACAAAGATTGACAGATAAAACCAACCCTTCTGTGGTTTCGTGCCACCTTGTGGTCAAGGCCCATGAAACTGAAACATCAGTGGGTATGAATCTGGATCCTGGGTTTGTGTAGAACTTCTTGGATGGACAGTTGCAGCAATTTCAGGAGGGTTCTCTTTCATTAGTGTCCTTTTTGTGAGTTTGTTACAGGGGAGTCTTGGAGAATCCTAAGAATATCAAGGATACTTCCTTTGCTTTCTCATTTTCTGATAGTGATTTGCTTGGCATCTTCTACCAAGTCTTCCCCTGCCCCTCAAATTGACTGAGTCACCCCCAGAGGAGGACTTTAATTCTAATCACCTACTTCCCCCACTATATTGAGGACAGAGCCTAGTCAGCATGGAGTCAATTGTCAATTACTTAACATTCTGATTTGCTTTACTGCTAAGGTACCTTTTCATAGGATTTCACCACCATGTACTGTAGGCTTCATTTAGACAAAGGATTTTCATTGTAATCCATCAGTGGGTACACAGTGAATTGATATAGTTTGTGCTCAATCATTTTTTAATGAGATTGAAGCTGATTCTGACCAAGCTTTCCAAGTTTACAGACGGTGAATTTTCACAGGACAAAGCATAGGGGAAAACTAGTGGCGTCAATGAAACCATTAAGTCATTTGCTGGTGTAACAAAAACATAAAAAATATTTGAGAAAGTCACACAACCACTCTCAGGATCATCATCTTTAAAATGTGGATTTTAATGCCTAACACTCAAGATTACTTGCGTAGTTGTTACGAATTGGACTGCTAATCTCACGGTCAATAGTTCGAAACTACCAGCTCTTCCACGGGAGAAAGATGAGCCTTTCTGCTCTCGTAAAGATTTACAGCCTTGGAAACCTTGTACAGGGTCGCTATGAGTTGGAACCGAATCCACAGCAAACAACAACAACAACTCAAAGGTATCTTTTACTCAACTTGTATTTCTTGAGCATCTATTAAATGTCAGGTGCTGGGAGTTAGGAACACTTCAGTGAACAGTGCAGACATGGTTTCACCTCTCATGGCATTTTCAACTAAAAATAACCTATTTTATGTTTCAGCTATTAAAATATTAAGATTTTAATTTGCATAAACAAAAATCCCTCTAGGTTATAAAGATAATGATAATAATTTAAAAAGTCATCTGAATTTTCAGGAATTGTCAACAGGAGTACTGTATCTTCATTCCCTTTCACTAAGTCCCAAAGGGATTCTTTTTTTTCTAGCTAGAGGTGAACACAAGGCTTCTCCAAAGTGTCACTAGAATATGTTATACCTTTGTTGTATGCTTTAATAAGCATTGGGGCACATGCCTCATAAATTCTGTCAAATAATGGTCCTATTCACCTGCTTTATTAGCTCAAAATCCACCATCAGTAATATATTTCTGTGGCATTTATGTGTGTTTGTATTTTAAGTTATTGTAATTCCAGGAGTTTTCTTTAAAATTACAAATACTCCTCAGAAATAAAACACATTAAATTATTATCAGTTGTCAATATAATTAGTTTCTCAGATTCTTTTCTTCATGGCATCTAGTTGAAATCTTTGAGAAGCCAGCTATTTGTGTGCTAAGTTATGTGCTAAATACTGGGCAAAACACCATTTCTGTACTAAACACCAATCCTTTCTTCTTTTTACTCCGGAACTCTCTACTGTGTTGTCATAATTGTTGAATATTGCCTTATCAGTTATTTCAACTATTCTCGTCCTCTCTCATGTTTGAAGTATACTTGGTCAGAAATGGTTTTTAGGAGACACTTTTGTACAGTTTTTCACTTTCTCCTAAAGGTATGAATGGAACACAAAAGTTTAATGTGACCGTTGTATCATCATTGAATGTTAAACACAATGAAACATTTTGCAAAAGAAAAAAAAAAGTATAGCTATATATGTGTATGCGCATGCGTATACATACATGGACACACATGAAAATATGTACCAAAAAATCAACCTACTGATGCTGAGACAATTCCAACTTTTAGACCCTGTAAGATAGAGTAGAACTGTCAATAAAGTTTACAAGACTATAAATCTTTACAGAAGCATACTGCCACATTTTTCTCTGTTGGAGTGGCTGGTGGGTTGGAACTCTGACATTCGGTTAGCAGACAAGCTCTTTAATCACTGTGCCACCACGACTCCTTTGTACACATGTACATGTCACCAAAACCCAGATAAAATCCATTGATATTAAGTCCATTCTGACTCATGGCAAGTCCATGTGTAATAGATTGCAAACTATACATAGAAGGAGCTCTGGTAGCGTAGTGGTTACGACTCGGGCTGCGAACCTTAAGGTCAGCGGTTTGAAATTACCAGCCGCTCCGCGGGAGAAAGATGAGGCTTTCTATTCCTGTAAAGATTTATACCCTCGGAAACCCTGTTCAGGGTTGCTATGGGTTGGAACCGACTCGACAGCACTTAACAACAACAACACACATAGATGAGAGAGCTTCAAAAAAGTTTGTGGGAAAATGCCACTATCTTCTAATTCCATTTTTCCATGAACTTTTTAAAGCCTCTTCATATATACCACACATGTTTTTGTGTTATCTATCTATCTATCTATCTATCTATCTATCTATCTATCTATCTATCTATCTATATACCTATTCCTCACATGGGAGCACTGGTGGCTCTGTCAGGTAACATGTGGCCTGCTATCCACAAGGCCAGCAGTTGAAATCCACCAAACCACTCTGCAGGAGAAAGATGAGGCTTTCTGTACCTGTAAAGATTTCGAGCTTCCGAAATCCTATGCAGAGCCCCTGGGTTGGAACCAGTTTGACAGCACCTAACATCAATGGGCTCAAGCATGGCAACAATTGTGAGGTTGGCCCAGGACCAGGAATTGTTTTGTTCTGTTGTGCATAGGGTATCTATGACTCAGTACCAACTCAATGGCACCTAACAACAACAACAATACATCTTTATTTCTGATATTTCACACTATGATAATAGTAAAATATCTACTGTTTGAGTATTTTATACATTAACGGGGCTGTGGGCATGGGGACAAAGGCTGCAGAGCATCCCTTATATCTAAGAGGGTCTTTGGGCAGCCTCTAGGAAGCTGGGCTGTGCCGACCCGTGCCCTCTGCTCCCTCCTGCCAGTGGGGGCGCTGTATCCAGCAGCCGCACTAGACAGGCCTTCTCTGTGGCCATGACTTCTGGACAGATGCACAGGCAGTACTTAGCTAGGAGCCACCTGGTCAGGGTTCCCAGATCTTATGAGGCCTGAGCCTTTATCTTAAAAATTGCCGTAGGGGGGAAAAGAAGGAATGGAAGAGAGAGGGTGTTTGGAAGAAATTTGTATGGGTTAAATTACATCTCAGAGCTACCCACACTGGACCTTATGTTTTTCTATCACAGGAAGCCCTGAGCAGTCTCCAGGATCCTGAACTCAGGGCTTGGAGGGGTGGAGTGGAGTACTTGAGGCAGTGTCCATGAGGGAAGCTCTGGCCTAGCACAGGAAGAGGGGGAGTGGGTAAGCCTTGGGCCCTCAGTCACATAGCCCAAATTCATCCAATTTTGTTTTATCCAAGTTTCTTTCTCTACGGAGAAAGAATCCTTAACTAGAAGTACTACAGTAATGAGCTTATCAGTAAATCTTGATTGTTACTATTTCTATGATCATATTTTCTAAATTAAAAACTATGGCAAATGGATGACCTGAAACAGGAAAAAAGACATTTTCCATTTCACAGAATGCTGACTTGCACATAACCACCTTGTCTTTGAAAAGGCTAGGAGTGGGTGTATATATATATATTTTTTACTTGTAGTTGCTTGAAGAAAGAGAAGAAATTATTAGTTCCTGGTACATTCTTTATACTTATAACAAAGTGTAAAGTTGGCATTTTTTTTTTTAACTATCTAGTTCTCTGAATATGAACGAACTACCTTGAGATATTGAAAGTGTTACGAGGAACCTGTTTGTTTGATCTCCATGACATCACAACACTTAACTAATTGTGCCTATAAAGTGATCCTCAGAAGGCTCACTTAAGAAGAAGAGGGTTCAGATGCCTCTTAGGATGTAAAATGATGAATTCTGGATGTGCATTTTTAACAGATGGACGCGACATTAAGAAGGCAGTCACGGTAGGCAGCAGGTGGAGAAGGCAGCAGGAAAGCAATGCCACTTGCAGGAGCACTTGACATTAATTACACCTGTTGGAATCCTCGCCCAACCTTTTGTTTTCAAATGTGTTTTCAATATAATCACCATGTGGCAAGAGGGGAGCAGAGAAAAGAAGCTGAGGACTGTAAATAGGAAATAGAGTACTTGCAATATGAGAGCAAAGGAATAAAGGATGGGGGCTTTCCTGGCTTATAGCCTCCCAACAATCACATGTCCCAAATAGGAATTAGGGACACTATTATCTACAATTTTCCAGAGGATGACCTCTGTGATTGAATAGGACAATATAAAAGTAGGATGGCTGAAACTACAAAAGCTGGCGTATGTATTTAGTGATGGAGAATTTAAACTGTGTGTGGATAGCTTAATTATATATATTATTTTCACTTTATATTATGTGAGTAAATTTTAAAAAACACCTTTTGGATGTATTTTAGATTTTTTTTCAATGCTTAAAATACTTTTTGTATTGTTCCCTATAGAATTGAATCCTGACTTCCCACAAGCTGTGCCCTTATCCACTGGCCAGCTGACATATTCTGCCACACTGGCTTCTGCTGAGGCTACATTAATAAACTTCAACCACTATGTGAACCTGCCCGGGTGCTTCTTGTTTGTGCTCATGTTACTGTTCTGTGTAAAATGCCCTTGCCATTCTAGCCAATTTCTGCTCATCATTAAACATCAATTCAAAGACTACATCTGTAATGAGAACTCTGGTGATTGTCTCCGAAAGATGAGCTTGATCCTCACAAACTTCATATACACCTTTGACATTCATCGGTTAAGGGATTATCACTTTGCCTTGTTCTATGGCTGTCTCAGACTTGGGTACCATTTCTTCTCATCTGTAAATTCCATCCTGGTTCTTTGTCTTGGAATTAATAAAGTCTGAATAAATGTGGATTGAATATAACTTGTATCACCTTAGCCTGCAGGTTGAGGCCTGACATTGCAAAATAATTTTAACATTATCTCAAAATCTTCTGAACAAATAAATGATGAATTTCATCACTATTATGTTTTTCAGGTTGTTCTTCACTTTTCAATGAAGCTTACTGTGACTACTCTCTTCAAAATCAGTAAAACCTCTTCTTCCTCCTTACAATTCTAGGCATGGTGGAAATTTTGCTAATTGTTTTTTGATATGATGTGAAGTAGAGCATATGTTTCAAAAGTTCAAGGAAAAATGGAATTAACAAATAATGGAATATTCCCATGAACTTTTTAAATCCCTCTTATATTTTTATAAAAAGGAAGGGAGAGGTAGCATTAAAAAAAGGAGGTGATTTATTGAAAGGAAGGAAAAGGGAAATGGAATGGTAATCAAGGTCAAAGTGAAGATATTGGTGAGTTAGCAATAAGGGTAATATTGACTAATGGTAGAGATTGTCTTTTTTCCATCAACAGGGCTGTATCTCATACATGATGTTGGTATTTCACTGATCTGTTAATATCAAGGATGCCATTTATATGTTGTTGTTGTTAAGTGCCTTCAGGTTGGTCTGACTGATAGTGACCCTGTATAGGATTTCCAACGTGTGACTGGTGGATTTGAACCACCAACTTGATGTTTAGCAGTCCAGTGCTTATCCTACAGCGCCACACCATGGCTTCTGTCATTTATATAATGTGTTATTTATTTCCCCACATGGTCTTAGGATGCCTGTGCCACACTTCTAGATAGCATCTCCACATTGAATAGGTAATGAAACATAGAGGGCTTCACAGGGACTTCTAGGCCATTTTCTCAGGAAGACAAGGCTTTTGTGGACTTCAGTCTGCAGACAGCTGGCAGTGTCTAGACAAGCAGCTAAGTGTCACGTGGCTTCCCCTAGATACAAGACAAGCTAAGGAAAGAGAGAATTTAGCTTTCTCATGTTATGTAGAGTAGGAAAGAAAAGTAAAAAGGAGTTAGAATGTCCTTTGTCTTAACCAACCAACATTTATCTACCATTATTTACCAGTAGATAAAATTAATTGGCCAAAGCAAGTAAATTGAAAAAATGACCTAAACCTAAAAAGGAAAATATGAAAAAGTGAGTAATTTCATCCTAGGATGAACTGAGCAATTCCATCCCAGGACTCCTGGTGTGGTGCTGTGGATTTAGCACTGGACTCCGAACCAAAAAGTAAGCAGTTCAAACCCACCAGCTGCTCCTTGGAAATCCTATACAGAGTCACTATGAGCTGGAACCAACTCGATGGCACTGATGAACAACAACATAGGGTTTCCAAAGAGTGACTGGTGGTTCTGAACTGCCAACCTTGTGTTTCACAGTCCAGTGATTATCTTACAGCACTATACCAGGACACCACACATACATATACATGAAGTCATGATGTTGCACTGGACTACCAGTGTAGTGTTGTGGGATAATGCACTGGACTGCAAAGTCATTTGAACAAGGGCAGTGGTTCAAGCTCACCAGCCGTTCCTTGGAAACCCTATCCAAGGTCACTATGGGTCTGAAATAACTCGACAGCACTTAACAATAACTAACTGAAAGGTCAGCAATTCAAACCTACCATTAACTCCTCAAAGACTATATACTAGGTCGCTATGAGTTGGAACTGACTTTTTGACACTTAACAGCAACAATAACAACACACACACATATATAAAGAGAGAGAGAGAGAGAAATTCCTCTTGTGGTGCTGTGGACTAATGCAGCAGACTGCAAAGGTTCAAGCTCACCAACTTATCCTTGGAAACCCTATACAGGGTCGCTATGAGTTGGAATCGACACGATGGCATTTAACAACTATATGTATATTATTGTTGCTATGTGCCGTGGAGTCGGTTCCGACTCATAGCGACCTTGTATAGGGTTTCCGAGGCTGTAAATCTTTACGGGAGCAGAAAGCCTTATCTTTCTCCCGCTGAACGGCTGGAGTCCTGGTGTGGCACAGTGGGATAAGGCACTTGATGGAAATGTCAGTCTGAACTACAAGTCCGGCAGTTAATAAATGACCACCCATTGCTCAGAAACCCTATACAGGGTTGCTAACAATACAGAACAAAAACATATATATATATATACAAACACAAATCTATATGTTGTTGTTTCTGTTAGGTATCATTGAATCAGTACTGACTCAGCAAAACTGTGCACAACAGAATGAAACTCTGCCCAGTCCTGTGCCAACTTCGTAATCATGATATCTTTCTCCAGTGAGTGGTCCCTCTTGACAATATGTCCAAAGTATAAAAAATGAAGTCTGGCTATCCTGGCCTCTAAGTTGCATTCTGGCTGTACATCTTCCGATACAGATTGGTTTGTTCTTTTGGCAGTCCATGGTACTTTAAATATTCTCCTCCAACACCATAGCTCAAATGCATCAATTCTATGGTCTTCCTTATTCACTGCCCAACGTTTGCATGCACATGAGGTTATTGAAAATACCATAGCTTGGGTCAGGCACATCTTAGTCTTCACATTGGCATCATTGCTTTTGAATACTTGAAAGAGGTCATGTACAACATATTTGCCTAATGCAATACATCATTTAATTTCTTGACTTCTGCTGCCCTGAGTATTGATGGTTGGTCTGAGCAAAATGAAGTTTTTGACAACTTCAATCTTTTCTCCATTTATATGAATGTGATTTGTTGGTCCAATGCTGAGGATTTTTGTCTATTTTCATTGAGGTATAACCCATACCAAAGCTTGTGGTCTTTTATCTTCATCAGTATTTTAAGTAAGTCATCTTCACTTTGAAGACGCAATATTGTATCATCTGCATATCACAGGTTGTTAGTGAGTCTTCCTCCAATCCTGATACCACAGTTTTATTCATATAATCTAGCTTCTCAGATTATGAGCTCACTATACAGATTGAATAAGTATGGTGAAAGAATACAGCCCTGGCACATACCTTTGCTAATTTACAACCCTTCAGTGTTCCCTTGTTAGAACAACTGCCTCTTGGTCTATGTACAGGTTCCTTATGAGCACAATAAAGTATTTTGCAATACTCATTCTCCAGTGTTGCACATAGCTTGTCTGATCCACACAATAGAAAGGCTTTGCATAGTCAATAAAGCACAGGTAAACATCTATCTGATATTCTCTGCTTTCAGCCAAGATCTGTTTGACATCAGCAGTGATGTCCTTTGTTCCACATCCTCATCTGAATCCGGCTTGAACTTCTGACAGTTTTCTGTCAATGTATGTTTGCAGCTGTTTTTGGATTATCTTTAGCAATATTTTACTTGTGTGAAATATTAATTATATTGTCAAAAGATTTACACATTCTATTGGGTCACCTCTCTTTGGAATGTGCACAGATGATCTCTTTCAGTCAATTGGCCAGGTAGTTGTCTTTGTCATTTCTTGACCTAGATGAGTGAGTGCCTCAAGTGCTTCTTCAGTGTGTTGAAATATTTCAATTTGTATTCCATTAATTCCTGGAGCCCTGTGCTTTGCCAATGACTTCAATGTACTCTGGACTTCTTCCTTTAATTATCATTGACTCTTGATCATATGTTATCTCTTTAAATGGTTGAACATTGACTATTTCTTTTTGGTACCATGTCTGCATATTCCTTCCATAGTCTTCTGATGTTTTCTGCTGCATTCAATATTTTGCCCATAGAACCCTTCAGTATTGCAAGTTGAGGCTTGAGTTTTTTCTTCAGATCCCTCAGCTAGAGCATGCTTTTCCTTTGGTTTTCTAGCTCCAGGTCTTTGTACATTTTCTTATATCTGACTTTGCATTCTCAAGCTCATCTTTGAAGTTTTCTGTTCAGCTCTTGTGCCTCCTCCTTTCTTCCATTTGCTTTAGCATCTCTATACTGAAGAGCAGGTTTCAGGGTCTCTTCTAATATCCATTTTGATCTTTTTCTTCTCTTTTGTCTTCTTAATGACCTTTTGCTTTCTTCTTGTATGATGTTCTTGATGTCATCCCACAAGTCTTCTGGTCTTTGGTCTTTAGTGTCTAATGAATCAAGTCTATTCTTCAGATATCTCTAAATTCCGATGGGATGTGTTCAAGGTTATATTTTTATTCTCATTGACACTTGTTTAATTTTCTTAAGCTTTAGCTTGAACTTGCATATGAGCAGTTGGTGGTTTGTTCCACAGTCTGTCCTGGCCTTATTTTGGCTGATGATATGGGGGTTTTCTACCATATCTTTCCTCAGATGTAGTCAATTTGATTTCTGAGCATTCCATCTAGTGAGACTCATGATTATAGTCATCTCTTATGTTGTTTAAAAATATAACTTGCAATGAAGAAGTCATTGGTCTTTCAAAATTCTCTCCTATATAATTTCTACCACCAAAGCCATGTTTTCCAACTACTGATCCTTTCTCTTTGTTTCAGCCTTTGCATTCCAATCACCAGTAATCGTAAACACATCTTGATTGCATGTCTGATCATTTTCAGGCTGAAGAAGTTGATAGAATTCTTCAAATTCATCTTCACTGACTTAAGTGTTTGGTGCATAAATTTGAATAATAGTGGTATTAACTCGTCTTCCTGGAAGGTGTACTGATATTATCGTATCACAGACAGAGTTGTAGTTCAAGACATATCTTCATATGTTCTTTTTGACAATGAATGCAACACCATTCCTATTCAATTTTTCATTCCTGACATAGTAAACCACATGATTTTCAGATAAAAAATGGCCAAAATCAGTCCATTTCAGCTCACTAATGCCTAGGATATCGATGTTTATGCATTCCATTTCAATTTTGACACTTTCCAATTTTCCTAGATTCATCCTTCATACATTCCATGTTCAGATTATTTAGGAATGTTTATAGTTGTTTCTCTTCACTTAGAGTTGTACACCATCAGCAAATGAAGGTTCCAAAGGATTTATTCCATTTGTGTCTCCTTAGTCATATTTTGTGTGCCTTTCCACATGAGGTAAAGATTCACTTCATAAACAAAAAAAACAAAAACAAAACAAAACAAAAATCATGTATGGACTGGCATGTGTACATATGAAAATTTTTTATACTCTACTATTTTTATAAATGCAAAAATAAGAATCAAAATGGCACAATTAGAGCACTGGTGGCACTGTAGGACAAGCAATGGACTTCTAACCGTAAGGTTGGCACTTCCAACCCACCAGCAGCACTGTGGGAGAAAGACACGGCTTTCTGTTCCTGTAAAGATTTACAGTGTTGAAAACCCTATTCAAGGTTGCTATGAGTTGGAACTGACTGGACAGCACTTAACAACAATTGTCACAAAAATTCCAGAACACAGAGACATAATTTATTTCAGAAAAGAATAATGAATGAGGAAGAAGAGCCAGAATCAGACATTGAGTTACTTTGTGAACTTACTGTCTTTTGATCTCAGTTCTCTCACTTGAGAAATTAGGAAATTATGTTAGATTTATTTTCTATTCCTTCTATAGCAATATTCACTTTTTAAAAAGAATATAAAGAAGGTTGTTGTTGTTGATAAATCCAACCCATAGTGACTATGTATAGGGTTTCCAAGGAGTAGCTAGCTGGTGAGCTTGAACTGTTGACCTCATGGTTCAAACCCACATTGCAGCCCAGTGCATTAACGCACAACACCACACCAAGACTCTCTATTTTTGTTGTGTGTGTTTATAGACATACTTAATTTTTTTTTATCTGTGGTAATATATGTTATCACATTTATTCATTTATTTGATTCATATTTATTGAGTTCTGGTGTGGTGCTCCAGAATAGTGCTCTGGACCAGATGTTTAGCTGGAGCCACAGGTCAGTGGTTCACATTCACCCGTTGCTCCTCAAAAATCGTAAACAGATTTGCTGTGAGTCGGAATCAACTTGATGGCACTTAGCAGCAACAACAACCTGTGCCATAAACTATTTTGGTGGCTGTGTGCCATGGAGTAGGTTCTGACTCATAGCGACCCTGTACAGGGTTTCTGAGGCTGTAAATCTTTACGGCAGCAGAAAGCCTCATCTTTCTCCCGTGGAACAGCTGGTAGTTTTGAACTGCTGACCTTGTGGTTTGCAGCCCAATTCGTAACCACTACGCTACCAGAGCTCCTTATAAACTATTTTAGCATTGACAAAAATATTTGTTCTCATGAAGATGATAATGTAGTAGGAGCAGGTAGATAATAAATAATGCACAGTATGTAAATGGTAATATAGCCTTAAAGAAATCGGTAACATGAACAGAGAAGTGTGAGACTGTGGTAGATAGGTTTTATTGCTTTATGGGATTTATTCACAAAGGTTATATTTGGGAAAAATATAAAAGTAAAATATTTTCACAACTGACATTTATTAGTAATACTTTTAATTATACAATTTATGTTTTTGCTATCATTGTTAAATGCAGTAGAGTTGGTTCTGACTCATAGCGACCAGTACAATGTTTCCAAGGATCTACTGGTGGGTTTCAACCACTGAGTTTCTGGTTAGCAGTCCAGTGCTTATCCTACGGCGCCACACTAGAATTCGATAATTTATATGATAAATATCTGTATTATAATTTTAACTGTCCTGCATTTTAGTATGAGATTGTATGTTATTCACTGGAGTTTGCCTTTTTTTCTTGCACATACAGTATTGTTTCATGAAGAAGTCCTGGTTAGAAGAGACAGACATATATTTCTGTTGTCTGGGTTAGTCCTTATTGTGTTAGTTTCAATGTAAACCTGTGTTTGGCTCCTTACACAGTTAATGTTTTAGGCTGATATGCTCTGAAATACTATGGTAAATATATCTCATTTAAGTAAATCTTGTTACCTTATGACACCTATATTAAGTGATTACTGGACAAGCAGCAGAGTACCCGTGTGGTACAAATGGTTATTATACTTGATTGTCAACCAGAAGCTTGGAGGTTGAGTCTACCCAGAGATGCCTTGAAAATCCTGCTTCTGAAAACACAGCCATTGAAAACCATGAGGAGTGCAGGTCTACTCTGACACACATGAGATTGCCAAGAGTTGAACTGACTCTGTGGCAACTGGTTTGGCTCTGCAGCTTTGACTGGTGTTGGGTGTATGTAGTCTGAGCTGTTTCTTATCTCATCTCCTGCTTCCTAAATGATTGAAATTGAAACCTAGTCAGGCTATATATATCTTTCCCATTTGAAAGTTCTGCTCTTGTGTATGAAAATTAATATAGTTGAATGTAGCTACATTCCTAAAAGGCTTTTTAAAATTATGAGAGACTTTAAAACTTGATGTATTTTGGAAGGATCTGGACAACTAGTATACATTTTTATGCAAATTTGATCAACATGAATTTTTAATATATCTTTGATTTTGGGCCATCATAGAACTCAAGGGGTTCTTATGACAAATAGCATAGTGAAAGGTTAATTGCAAAATGAAAAAGGTCTTAATTTACTGTGAAAACTGGTGACAGGAAATAAGATTTATTATCTGAGTAACAGAGAAACAGCCACTTAGCCCAGAAATGGGAGCATGGATATTGTTGAATGATTGGATTTTTTTTTAAAGTACATCATTGGACTCTGGGACTCTGGGACTCTGGGTGATGTAGAATGAATTCATAAAAGAATAATGTTGTTGTTGTTGTTGTTGTTAAGTGTCATCAAGTTGACTCTGACTTACAGCAACTCTGTGTAGGATTTTGCAGAAAATGAACCACCAACCATTCCTCCTATAAACCTCTCTAGTCCTCAGTTGGGTTTGATAATCCATTGTGATGACCACACAGAAATCAGAGACAATACTCACATAGGACGTATTCTACCCTTGGCTCTCTCTTCTTGATGGCGTGAGATCCTCCCTCCTTCTTCTGAGATGGCTCGTTTTAAACCCATGTTAGAGTTTCAAGTTTTTACAAATACAATTATTTTGGTAACAGCAACAGCTGAATCATGCCATTCTACCAGTATATTCCCCCAACCTCTCTTACCCCACCCAGCAGGGCAGAAATGTTGTTTGGTGGGAGTTACAGACTATAGCTAGAAGAGACATTAGAGAATTCACGATGCTACAGGTTTCCAAGGATCCTGGTGTGGTGCTGGAAGACAAAGCACTGAATTGCAAAAGCAGCTTGAACCACAATATCAGCAGTTCAAATCCACTAGCTGCTCCTCAAAAACCCTGTACAGGGTCACTGTGAGTTGTAACCAACTTGAAGGCTCTTAACAAGAACAGCAGATTTCCAAGGAGATCTCGTTCTCTTTCATAAAATGCAAGAGAACAATGTTAGATTATAGGAAATCTGCTTTGCCCATTAATATTTATAGAACTTCACTTTTACCCAGATAATATTCCTTCATGTGATAATTCACAAACATTATTAGAAACCTATAGTATTTGCATTGTGTAACCCACAAACATTTTCATAAGCCTATAGTATTGGCACTGTTGTTTACCCCTACATCATTCTTTCACTTCTAGATATAGTACTCCTCGTCTGTCCTGCAGATTATAGGATTGTAGACTTCGACCTATTGTAGATAAATATCAGGTTATTGTGATATGTACAACAGTGATTCCAAAATGATCTGCACTCTGGCTGTAGAATTTATTTTAATCTACTTTTAGATAAGAAAAATATGCTGCTTTTTAAAAAAATAATCTCCTTGCTTTCCAGGATACTTTGTCCATCTGTCCATAAACTTTCTATTCTCTTATTTTAGAATGTCTTAGGCTGAGCTGTGAGCCACTAACACACTGCTGTCTGCACTTCTTCAATAGAGATGAATCTTCATTCTTGCAGGACTGCTTTCAGGGAACAAAACAAAGAATCTTCATCCTTGCAGGACTGCTTTCAGGGAACAAAACAGGTCAAAGTCCAATGGAACAAGATCAAGACTATAGAAAGGATCATTAACACCTCAAAAGGAAGTTTTTGTAGCTTGTCAACAGTGTTGGCAGAGGTGTGAGGATATGCACTGTCATGCACAGTGCCTTTGCATCACAGTTCTCTGAGAAGAAGTTTAGGCTTCAGCTCTTCAGGAGCATCTCACTGTAACCAGCACTATTGTAAACGGCACAGTGTTCCAGTACTGGCCTTTGAGAACCACAGAAAACTGTAATCATTAATTTTCCAGTGGATGGTTGACTTCTGATTTTTTTTGTTGGTGGATGATTGAGGATATTTCTATTGCATACTCTGCCATTTACTCTCAGGCTCTTAGTCTCATCACCAGTAATTATTTTTTTAAAAGAAACTTTTTCCTTCCTTGGAGTATCGGTCCACATTTTGTTTGCAGATATCCAGACACTTCTGTTTTTGCCTTTCTGTGAATTGTTTTGGTACCCATATTGCACAAACTGTTTTGGTTTATTTCATAGGCAGAGCCATGGTTGATTTTCAAATGGTTTGCCACATAATCCACTGCCACTCTTCTATTTGACAGAGTCATTTCACTTGCATGCTCAATGTTAGCATCAGCTATGCACTTAGATGGACATTTTAATGGAACTGGCGTGCAAATAATTTTCTCCTTATTTATGTACACCCTCGTACATAACTGATAGAACACACATATAGTGCAGAGAATAGTGCACGGCACAGAGTAAGCATGCATTGACTATAAAATTAATATAATTAATAAAGCAAACCAAAGACTTAATATTATGAAATTAAATGATTAATATATTTTGTAATTGATAAATTTTTGCCTGGGCTTTTTTCCCCTCTGCTGGATTCCAAAATAAATGTTCTGGTTTAAAAACCTAACATTTTAAATATTAAGCCTGGAGATTTCTGGCTTCATCTCTAAGCAGCCTTCTATGTGCTGTAGTTCAAGCTGGGTAGATGGCTCTTCTCTTCTTCTCTCCAAACACGTGGCTCCTGCTGCACTATTCATGTCTAATTGCAAGTCTAATTTCACCATTGGAAGTAACTTTTTTTTTTGTCTTAGCATGCAGAAAAAGCTAACTGCTTATTATTGGTAGTTAAAGACTGAAATTGAAATAAAACTTTCCTGAAAATAAACGAGAGACGGGCTAGGGTTTGGAAATATAAAATATATTTGAGAAGGGAAAGAAATAGGGGCAGATACCAAGAATGAGGAAAGAAATTGTGCAATGACAGAAAGGAAAGCAATCTAACCATGTGTAGCCAGTGACTTACTTGTGTCCAACAGTCCTTGGCCTGCTTTTATAGAAGAGAAAAATCTTACAGCACATCGCATTCAGATATCAATGGATAATTGTAATGAAAGATTCCCAGATGTCACATTTAAGAGCAAACAGTGTTTTGTTGTTTTTGTTGTTTTACCATATTCAGGACTCCCAGTTTACTTCTTGTGTTCCTGTCTTTTTGTTGTTAAGTGCCATCAGGTCAGTTCCTAGTCATAGTGACCCTGTACAGAGTTTCTGAGGAGCAACTGTGGTTGTTAGCAGTTCAGCACTTATCCTACAGCTCCACACAAGGACTCTTCTTTACTCCTAACTCTAATTTGTAGTTGTCATTCACTAAACCCTATGAGATTTCTCAATGTGTTTATGAGTATGACTATTATGTCAGATTTTTGGCAGGAAAATATTTGCAACTTCCTTACATCTTGCAAGATTAAGATAGATTCATACATCTAGTAAATATAGAGACACTCTTTACAAAAAAGAATTCCCCTAAAAGTTAAATAAACAGATAATATGTAAAAAGGAAAGAGGATAATGCTAAAATAATCCATTAAGAAAGAAAATACCCATGAGAGTTTTGTTTTTTCTTTAATTACTATTTTTTTTTTACAAGAGTTCTTTTAGATTTAGAAAACAAAGGCATAGAACATCCATAGTTCCCAAGTATATATTTCCTTAACCTCCTATCCCCACACAGTGTTTCTTCCTACTAATATCTTGCATTGTTGTTGTTGTCAAATGCTGTTGAATTGGTTCCAACCCACAGTGACCTTGTATAGGGTTTTCAAGGAGCAGCTGGTGAGTTTGAACCGCTGACCTTGTGGTTCGAGCCAATCTTGCGATCCAGTGCTTTATCGCACAGTTCCACACCAGGACTCCAATATCTTGCATTAATGTCACACAGTTTTGATGATGGATGAATTAATATTGATCCATTATAATTAATCAGGCTTAATGATCCATTATAATTATACATTAGGCTTCACTATTATTTTTTCTTCAATACTCCAAATTATGGCATATTTTAGTTTACTCTTTATTCTCTTCCCCTCCCCTCCCCCCCCCACACACACACATTTTTCATTCTGGTTGTTTGTTTCCATTAATTTAGTTTCTCTCCCTCTTAGATTCTCATTTTTGAAGTAGTTGTTGCTCATTTGGTGTCATATATGTTCTTGGAGCCCTATACAGAGTTGCTATGAGTTAGAACTGGCTTGATGGTACGGGTTGGAGTTTTACTCCTTGCATTACATAGTTTTGACAAATATATAATGCCATGTGTCCTCTATTACAGTATCATACAGAATACTTCCATTTTCTTTCTTTCTTGTTTTTCTTTAAGTTTTTATTGTGGATTGAGTGAAAATTTTCAGGGCAGATCACCAGTTTAAATTCAACAAATCATACAACTTGTTTTATCACAGTGATTACAATCTCCTGCATGTACCATCAGTTAACAATTTTTCTCTCTATTCACTTTAGCTCTTTTTTTAAAACAACAACAACAACAACAACAACAACAACAACAACAACACTGAGGCATATATAATAATTTATTCCACCAAAGGGCACATTCTGCAAGTCTGTGTCCTGGACACTATCTCTTAGTCCCTCTCTTCCCATGAATCTAGACTCCTCAGCTGCGCCCCCTCTCCATGTCCCCATCTCTGCCTCCATCTTTGGTGTTCCTGTTTCTCTGGATAGGGTCCCGCATTCAGCTTGTGCTTTTCTCTTTTGGTGGTCCTAGTGTCCTTTGTTTCTGGACTGTAAGATTAACTGCTCCCCCATTTTCGTTACAAAACTTCTACCTTTTCTGTTGTGAGAGTTGCAATTAGTCATGATAACAATTACGCACTACTGAATCATGAGAATCTTATTCCGATTCCTTTTAACCAGACCCATCTAGACAAGATGAAAACTATTCAGTGGCAAGTCTTTCTTCCTCCACACACTCTTAAACTAAACTCCCTCTTAAAACCTTGTAAGCCAGTCACTTTGTGCCTTTATTGTCTCCTCATTTTAGGTAGCCAGTGTCTAGGTTGCCCTTCCTTAGCTACCCTGTGTGCAGAGGGGGTAGCATTGATACTTGATGTGAAGATGACTTCCCTTTCTGTTGGTAATTAGAGTTACTACCTCTATGAGTATAGGTCAGGTTCATCAAATTGTAGCAGTTTACCCTTGTTTCCTTTATCAATTTTTTTTTTAAATCTTCCTGTGGTCGAGTCTAATTATCAAGCCATTTGAGGGTACGTCAAAAGGGTACTATCTGCAAGTTTGGATGTTCTTCTGCATCTCCCCTCCCTTCATATCAGCTGGATGCTTCACTCTTAGCTCTAGCCCTCTGTGGCTATGTCCTTGTCTGTGGGCTCAGGTGTCCTAAGGTCTCATCACACTT
Source organism: Chrysochloris asiatica (assembly GCF_000296735.1). Lineage (NCBI taxonomy): Eukaryota > Metazoa > Chordata > Mammalia > Afrosoricida > Chrysochloridae > Chrysochloris > Chrysochloris asiatica. The sequence continues at coordinate 33,277,852 of NW_006408531.1, read as the reverse complement.
TGGACCAACCAGCCCTTCCTCTTCTCTCTCTCATCTCCAGGACAATGGGAATCAATGGACCATGGTTGAACTCAGCCCATTTCTTCATTGATGCCTTTCCCCTTCTTCCATTCACCAGTAGACCAATGTGGTCGCCAGCAAGCTTAAATGCCTGCTCACATGTTCCCTTAGAGTTTCAGGCATTAGTCCTTTGAGTTTGTCCTGAAGGAACTTGATTGCTTGCCTTGATGGCTTCCCGGTGAACAGCTTGCTTATTCTTGTAGTAGCCAGTCATACTGCCATTTTTGTTTGGGGTTTTTCCTGATGATCTTTCTTTGAAGATGCATCTTCTGTCACTCTAGCTGTTCCAGGCTGGTCTGCTTGTCCTTTCTAGTGGAAATGTGCCACCTCAGAAGGTTCTGGATGGGACTCAGTATTCCTTCTAAGGATTCCTGCAAAGGCTCCGCAAGAGGCCTGTTTACTGGGCAAGTTGTAGAACCCCTTCTAGGTAGTCTAGTCAGTTATAGGTTTGACCACAGGCTTACAAGTTTCTGTAATCATGTTTCCAACATTCCTTTCTATCCCACTCAAGTGTCTATTTTACAATAGTAGGCAAGATAAACCAATATACATAAGACAGTCAAGCATCTTAGTATTATTTCCCCTCTTTAAACTATGCCTAGATCTCTGTATCAACAAAGTTGAGCATGCATCACTATTTACCTTTGTCCCACTTAGCCCAAGCAAACCTGACTCAGCATTCCCCTATCTACTTTGTTTTTCCACTTCCTCCCTCTTCTTGTATTGCCCTCCCCAACACCCAAACTATGATGTGTCTACCCTTACCCTGTGCTCTACTGTCACCTCCCTCCACCTCCCTATAAACCCCCCACCCCAACCCCAACCATTGTGGTTACGTTATATTCCATTAACTTTTCCTACTATTTAAGA
>NW_006408531.1:33256209-33275022 GCF_000296735.1 Chrysochloris asiatica | reverse complement strand
TCTCTGTGGTTCTCTCAGGCATCCGTGGCTGCTCTGATCCTTTCCCTGCTTGGTCTTGCCCAAGATGGCTGCTCAGGGAGCAGCTGAGCGCCTGGGATTAGAAAGCACTGGATTTCTTGCTTCTGCTACAAATTCCACTGGCTATAAGCCTTCCAACTTTTAAAATATTTTTTTATATGTGGTTCAGAGTTCTGGGACTATTCCCTGAGACTGCTTGGTCCGGTATTCTGTGTTGTTGCTGACGGATACCCTCACTGCACTTCTACCCTATCTGCCATATTGTTTGTTCTCCCAGAATACTTCCACTTTCTTTAGCTTACTTGTGTTTCACCTGTTAATTTCTTTCCACCTCTCCCTGAACCTCTGACAAGCCTTGATTTTTTTTTTTCCAACTTTCCTATAGTTATGCTTTTCTTCAAATTGTCACATAGTTGGAATCATATAGTATGTGGGTTTTGCAGACTGTTTTCTTTCACTTAACTATAGCTATTTAAGGTTTTTCCATATCCTTTTGTACTTGATAGTACAAAATTTTTTTAATTGCTGAGTATTATTCCACTCTATGGATGTACTGAGTGTGTTAATCTCTTCAGTTATTTAAGGACATCTTGGTTGCTTCCAAGTCTGACATGAATAAAGTTTCTAAAAATTTCATGTACAGGTTTTTGTACATACATATGTTTTCAATTCATTTTGATAAGTGCCTAGGAATGTGAGTGCTGGGTCTTATAGCAAGCCTGTGTTAAACTTTCTAAGAAATGGCCAGTGTCTCTTCTAAAGATGATGTGCCAGTTTGCATTCCCACCAGCAATATTGAGAGTTTCAGTTGCTCCACAAGTTCATCAGCATTTGGTGGCATCAGTGCTCTGGATTTTGGCATTTTAGTAAGTGAGCAGTGGTAGCTCACTGTTTTATTCTTCAGTTTCTGTGGTGAATCTGTCAGATAAGTAGGGGACTACTAACCACAAAGTTGATGATTCCCGAACACCAGCTGCTCCATGGGAGAAAGATGAGGCTTTCTGCTTGTGCAGAGATTTACAGCCAGGGTTGCTATGAGTTGGGACCAACTTAACAGCATTTAACAACAATGAATAGCATTGTTAATGAGCATTGTTCCATATGCTTTCTTGTCATCTGTGTATCGTCTTTGATGCCAGGTAAATTTCTGATATTGTGGTATTATGGTCAAAGATATGAAGCTTTTGGATTATCCAAAGAAAGAAAAGTAAAACTAGAAATGCTTTCATTTAAATGATGAACATCAATCTCTAATACTTCTATAGATAATGTCATTACATGAGAATAGGGACATCCTAATAAAGATAGGAAATTGAATAAAATAAAAGTTATGAAGTATTACAAGATGTGCCAAAAAAAAAAAAAGAGGTTTTTATCTACAGCAACCTGAGGCATATACCGTTATAACTTCCAAAATTAAAGAAACACTAGCTGTTCTAGAAAGGATATTTTCCATTAAAGATGGAAAAAAAAATCCAAAAAATGAGGTCTTTCTTTGATGAGACTTTAAAGCAAGGATAGCAGCAGGCTTTATCAGTACCTGCTGTGCTTCTTTTCCTTTAGATTAAAACTATATATGCTCAAGAAGAAATAACCATATCAGTTAGAGCATCCTCTTTTATTGGAAACCATAGAAGCAGTGACTTTTTCATTGGAGGCTGTAGTCCATGAGTGTCTGAACATTGGATTTTGTGAATAACAGGGACAAAAAAATGTAAGACTGGTTTATTGGCCCATGGGTTTGAGGACTTTGTGCTTATGTACTTGTGCAGAGAAAAGGTTGGCCATTAAATTGAGGACTCTGCTCTTCAGAATAATCAGTTCTTTCCCGGGAAAGATCAGCTGACTTGGAGATAAGGTTAATACAACTAATGTGGACAGAGTAAGTGAGGGGCCTCTAAAGAGAATTGATATAACTTACATTTCCTAAGTTCTAACAGAAATTAGGACTTCTAGTATGGCTCTATAGGATAAGCACTAGACTGTGACCCAAAAGCTCAGCAATTCAAACCTACCAGCTGCTTCTGTATGGAATCAACTTGACAGCAGTTAACAACAATAGAATTCTAATGGAATTTAGGGAAGACATGCACCTCTTACTAACATTTTGCCTTGCTCCTCAGAGAGTGCCTCTTGGAAAAGTGTCGTGATTGTTGTTAAGTGCCATGGAGTGGATTCTGACCTATAGCAACCCTCTGTAGGGTTTCTGAGGAGTGGCTGGTGAGTTTGAATCGCCGACCTTGTGGTTCAAACCAACTTTGCAGTCCAGTGCATTCACCCACAGTACCACAGCAGGGCTCCTCTTGGAGAAGGTAGACAAATAAAAGCACTTTTAAATGCTCACAATGATGAAATTTTACTGTGCTCAACTTTCACAGCTTTTTTTTTTTTTTCTTTCTTTCTTTTTCCTTGGCCATCTGTAGTTGTTGTTGTTGTTGTTAAGTGCTATCAAGTTGGTTGAGACTCAGTGATACTATAAGGAGTTTCTGAGGAGAAGCTGGTGGATTTTAGCAACTGGCTAGTAGACCAGTGCTTATCCTACAGCACCACATCAGGACTCCCTTTTATAGGACTCCTATGTCTTAATGGAGTTCTGGTGTGGAGCCATAGGATAAGCATTCAACCTCAAGGTTGGTTTGAACCGCAAGGTCGGCATTTCAAACTCACCAGATGCTCCTTGGAAACCCTATTCAGGGTCACTATGAGTCAGAACTGACTCGATAGCACTTAACAACAACACCATCATTTTGGACCAAAAGCACTTTAATTTTCCATTTTTAATGTACTCATATGTTTTGTTTTTAAGTGGAATGAAGAACTCTTTAAAAATGGTAGAAGAAAATAACGTCATAAACCTGTCTTGCCAATAATCTAAGAAACAGGGAAAATATTTCATTAATCCTTAGCTATTCATTTTATAAGGTTTAATCAGCTTTTCCATTTAATAACACATAATAATCACAATGCACAATGCAGAAAAGTAAAAAGTGGCAAATAAACAGGGCTTTGAAGAAACAATATGTTTTAAAGGGACTTGAAATGCTTAGGAAATTCCTTACTCAACTTATATTTCCGTCTCTTTTTTTTTAACCTGAATATGATATTTTCAGAAGGATAAGAAACTTCAAAAGTGAATCATACTAAAGCCAAAAGATATTCTCATTATGTGGCGAGTTTTCTGAAAGCACTATATGTTAATTATGGCTTAAAATAAATACGTCATATAGAATGTTTAAGGAGCTCTGGTAGCGTAGTGGTTACGAATCGGGCTGCGAACCTTAAGGTCAGCGGTTCGAAACTACCAGCCGCTCCGCGGGAGAAAGATGAGGCTTTCTACTCCCGTAAAGATTTACACCCTCGGAAACCCTGTACAGGGTCGCTATGGGTCGGACCCGACTCGATGGCACTTAACAACAACAACAACATAGAATGTTTTTTAGAAAAACAACTTGTATACATACCATATATTCAGAAGTGGCCAGCAATTGGTGTGGCTGTGCAGTATAATGGACTGAACAACAAGGTTGGTTTGAATCCAAAGTCCAGTGGTTCAAACAGCTGCTCCTTGGAAACCTGTACAGGTTTCCTATACTGGGTTGCTATGAGTTGGAACCTACTTGACAACACTTAGCACCATCAAGCACACCTTGATATCAGGGACGTGGTGATTCCATAAAATACGGACTGGGTTGCAAACCGTACATTGGCGCTTTGATCCCACCAGCTGCTCCCTGGGAGAAAGGTGAGGCTTTCTGTTCCTGCAAAGATTTTTTATTATTATTATTTAAAGAAATCCTCAGAAACCCTATACAGGGTCACTATGAATCAGAACCTACTCAACGTTCGAAAGCACTTCAACAACAACAGCAGCAGTCTTGATATAAGGGGAACACAGTGGCTCTGTAAGATACATACAGGACTACAAATGACAAGGTTGGCATTTCAAACCCACCAACTGCTATCCTAAAAAGATGAGGCCTTTTGTTCCTACAAAGATTTGTATCCTTGGAAACCCTATGAGTTTCCAAGGATGTAGTCACTGTGAATTGGAACCAACTCCATGGCACTTAACAACAATCTTGAAATGAAGGAGACCTGAAGGCACATTGGTTAAGTACTAAGCTGCTAGCAGAACAGTCATCAATTCAAACTTATCCAGCAGATTTACAAGATAAAAATGTGACAGACTGCTTTCCTAAAGACTACAGTCTAGGGATCCCTATGGGGCAGTTCTTTCTCTTATAAGGACATTATGACTCAGAATTGACTTGGCGATAATTAGTTATGCTTAGGAATGAAAATGATCTCCACAAAAAGTTAAAGCATACAAAATAAATAAAATTGTGGGTTCCCCTACTTCCTGCTGTCATTTAATCATCATTACCAGTGAATTTCCTTTTCTAAGGGTTTAAAGAAAAGGATGAGATTGGCAAGGACAAAATTGATATCTACTACCCTCTGTCCAGATGACTGTTTCGATCTTAGCTCCAGTTTAGGGTAATCCACAATGAAGTATGATCTAGGATATTAACTTTCCACTCATAAATGTATTCTAACATGAATATTGACTTTAGGTGAGTATACTTAGTTCTCTATTAGTAACTTAAAAATGGAAAAGAAATAAACTAGTTCAGGTTTATGAGGGATGTATATGTAAGCGTTTGTTCACAATTTAATCAAGTGATTCTCTTTATCCAGAGGAAGGTTAAAACTCAGCAGTGGAGTTGAGAGCTATATCACATTTAAGAAAAAAATATGCTAATTAGCAGGTAAGACTAATTTCCTTACTAATTGCCTGTGTGTTATCTGAAGCTCTTTCTTCAGCTGTAAATTTAATGAATGTCAGGAAGCCTTGGTCTTGTTTGCTCTCGTAGACATTCATGGGCATTCAGGGCAGGAATAGCAATGGTTTGTACATTTCTCCCCCCCCCCCCCCCCCCCCCGGATTTAGACTCTAGATCCCTTGCTAAGGAAAAATAACTTTGCAACTCATAAAAACTTGATCCAAATGCTTTCCTTTAAGTGTTAAGTTCATTGGAAGAAAGTTGTTGTTGTGAAGTGCCATCGAGTCAATTCTGACTGATAGTGACCCTGTGGAGGGTTTCCAAGGAGCAGCTGGTGGGTTTGAACCACCAACTTTGTGGTTACTGTCCATTGCTTATCCAGCAGCACCATACCAGGACTCCAGAATAAAGTATGCATTCATATTTAAATTGATTGAATCAAAGCTTCAATTTCACAGATGGACAACATGCTATAAAGAGCCTATGTTTTATTTTTTTTTGGAAGTAGCAGGCAGTATTTGTTGTACATGATAAATAAATAACTCTACTGTTTACTGACTGTTGTTGATGTGATGTGCCTTTGAGTCATTTTAACTGACTAATACTTTTATATTCTTCTGCATTATTAAGGAACACCCTTTCTCTTTCCTTAAATATTCACTGTACATTCATTTAATAATATCATAATTATTTTTATATGTGTCTGTTAGATGCTCTGTATTTACTTGTTCAATTGCAATTTGACTCTTTTATATATTTTCTTATTATGCTTTGATCAATAAAATGCAGAGTCCCAGCAGGCATGCTTGACTCCAAAGAAGGTAGTTGTCTTTCAGTGTTAGTACAAGTATACATGAAATATATTATTAATATGTATACCAGTCTACTATAAATCTATAAAAGCATTAACATTTTTAACTTAAATCACTTGAAGTATAAAGTTGTCAATTAAACTTTTTACTTTTGATCAGATTTAAACAAAGTGTCGACATTTTACAAATATGAATATCAATACAAATTCGCACTTCCAAACAGTAAATGCTAGTCTTAAGCATCTTATTGGTACACAGAATATTGAATATGTAACTTCTCTTAATCATAGTCTCTCAGGAAATGAATGCATTGTTGACAAACAATTAAAAACAAGCAAAAAAAAAAAAACACTGAAATTTTTTGTTTTGTTTTAATTTCTGAAGTTCAAAATAATATACATGAATTTACAAAAATACACATTGTTGTTTTTAAGAGCCATCAAGTCAGTTCCAACTTCACAGTGACCCTGTATAGAGGGTCCAAGGAGCTACTGGTGAGGTTGAACCACCTACCTTGCAGTTCAAACCAACCTTGCAGTCCAGCACGTTAACCCACAGCGCCACACTAGGACTTGTGTAAATATACTTAATTAAGGCCTTTTCTCAACTAATCAACTTGCTTCTATAGGACAGAATATATTTTAAAAATTCAGCGGTTTCAATGTTTAGCAAGTTGATTAACTTCATAGTTAAGTAGTTTTAGACTGACTGTATTCTCAAAGATGAAACATTGTTATTTTTTGAAGTTTAGCACAAAGCATATGTATGTAACTGATTAGAATTTAATTATGTAGGTATGTAGTATCATTGCATTAAGCAAAGCCTTCAATATGATCTAAGATCTACCCTATACTAAGATATGCTCAGATGAAGTGGAAATGTAAGTATAATGATTTATCTCTCCCCAGCATAAATTCTGAGTAATCATGTGTTATGACTATTACCTAATGTTACTATATTAAAGGTTCTTTCCTATTCTTCAACTCTTTGATTCTGCAAGAAGAACAAAAATACCCATTTTCATTTGACACGAACAATGCCTAATCCTCAGAAAACATTATGTAATTGTTGTGACTATTACTCTTAATATCAGCATTAAATCTTCCCATTAGAATTCCATCATTTCAAATTTCATTCATAGATCCTTCTAAAATGATAATATTTATTATCAAATACTTATGCTCTGATCTCACAGGGTACCGTGTATGCAAATACACCTTGCATTGCTGGCCTATATTAGCTAACATTTCGATGACTAGTTATAAGACTTACTGTACTTCACAAAGACTCTGTGCAGCTTGAGAATTTTCACTTTTTTAAACACTAAGTGGTCTCAGAGCCACTGTCTTCTGTGAATGCCAGCAGTTTATATACCATTTAGTGATTTAGGGAGTTATCTCTATAGCCGTATTTTTGGTTTCCACTGAAGAAAGCCTGTAACATACCCGACGATGACCAAATGCAAATCAAATAATTATAAAAAAAAAATTCTAATGTGCAGTATTTGATTTTCTTTTTATTTGTACTGTGGGTCAAGTGATGTCTTCATTGCCCTTACTGTCTTTAACAAAGCTTAGATAATTCAAAGAGCTGCTTCACAAAATGAGGTATGAGTTCTCTGTATCCCCTTATACCCTGTTTGAACTCAACCCAGGTTTGAATGAATAATGAGGAAAAGACAATGAGACCTGAGCAGAGAAAAATAGTTCTTGCCTGTTTCTATGTGTTTTTCCTACTTTTTGCTATAGCCTTAAATGCCATCCAATTATCTTCTGCAAATATCCATAGAATTGTTAGTTAGTCAACATTGTGATGTAGGTATTAGACAGAGATTGGTCTAATTAGTTTTATTAACATTTGCATACTCAGAGAGTTCTTTATAAATTGGGAATTTTTTTTTTTTATTTGATCTTCATATAGACTTTTTGTATCCTTAGGGATGAATTCTTATTTGCTGTGTTTCATATGTTTCATTATTGAAGCCAGAACATCTGGCTAGTAATGACATATAGACAAATATACATTTTATTATTCTAGTAACACCTTCAAAAGGAAAGCAAATTTTCTAGGCATCTCCTGAAATAAATGTCTTTTATGAAGATTGGAGGCTGTGAAGCTGCTAATGAGATATGGAAGGGACCTTTTGTAAAAGTAACAAGTTATTTTAATCAAAAAGGTCATGCGTGTCAGATAGCATTATTGTTTCCTGAAGTGGTTTGACTCTCCCTAAGTCAGTGAGAATTAAGATTTCAATTATACATTACTAATGGCTAGGACACAGGTTTAGCAAGGTAGAGCTTTCCATCTAAATATTGCTGAAATGTCATTTTGATTTACTGGTATCACTGATAAGTACTCTGTAGATGCCAGCTGTTTATACCATGCCACTAATAACCATTAGGATTACAAAACTGAAGACATCCTGCAATTCCGTCAACAGAGTTAACTTCCATACAAGGTTTGAATACTAAGATGAATGTCTGATCTTTCAGAAGTGAAGGTTTTTGAATAAACAAATTGGATCTACTTAATAATTTAAATAAGGAGCTCCGGTAGTGTAGTAGTTACGAGTCTCGGGCTGCGAACATCAGGGTCAGCAGTTCGAAACTAACAGCTGTTCCATGGGAGAACTATGAGGTTTTCTGCTCCCCTAAAGATTTACAGGCTTGGAAACCCTATATAGTGTTGCTATGAGTCAGGACTGACTCCACAGCACATAACCACCACTCCCAACAGCAACAGCCATTTAAATAATGGTTAAAACCCCATTGCTGTCCAATTGATTCTGATTCATAGCAACCACATAGGATAGAGTACGATTGCCATAGAGTTTACAAGGTTGTAGATTTTACAAAAACTGACTGCCACATCCGTCTCCCATGGAGCAGCTGGTGGATTTGAACTGTGGACTTTTCTGTAATGAGCACTTCAACATCTGTGCCAAAAGCCCACTGAATTCCTGTTGATTTTGACTCATAGAAACCGTATAGGACAGAGTAGAACTGCCCGCATAAAGTATCCAAGAATCTGAATTTTGACAGAAGAAGAATGCCGCATCATTCTCCTGTGGAGTGTCCGGTGGGTTTGAACCGATTTTCAGCTAGTAGCCAGTGTCTTAACCATTGAACCATCAATGTTTTTCTGTCTGTGCACCACTCCCACTACTGTCAAGTTGGCTCCTACCCATAGCAATTCTGTAAGACAGTAGCAATGCCCAAGGGTTATCCAAGGTTGTACATTGTTATGGAAGCCGGCTGCCACATCTGTCTCCCAGGGAGTGACTGGGAGGTTCACAATATCATCCATTCGATTTGCAGCCTAGTGTTCAACAACTGTGTCACCCTGTGTCCTAAATAATACTTCTTGCTGTTGTTAAGTGTTATCGAATCAGTTTTGACCCATAGCGACCCTGTATTGGATTTCCTAGGAGCAGCTGGTGAGTTTGAACCACCGACCTTGCAGTCCAAACTGACTTTTCAGTCCAGTGCATCAACCGAGTGTGCCCCAACAGGACTGCTGTATAATACTGGGCAGATACTTAAGTCCCTGTAACACATCTGATCTCTTAACTGACCTTTATATTTCAGTTGGAATTCAAGAGGAATGGAATAAAAGAGGGGTGCTATATGCATCCTTTATCTTTTTTCCCTCCTTTCATATCTCAGTTCATGTGTTGTTCTTTTTAAGTGCTGTCAAGTCGATTCTGACCCATAATGACCCTGTATAGGGTTTCTGAGGGGCAGCTGGTGAGCTTGAACCGCTGACCTTGCAGTTCAACCGGCTTTGCAGTCTGGCTCATTAACCAACAGTGCCACAAGTTAATGCTAAATGAAGAGGGCATTACATTCCAAGTCAAGAAGGAAAACTCCTAAGTATGAGTCTGTTAATGTGTTTGCATTTGTTTGAATTTATGTAACAGCTATCCAGTGCTAAGGGACTGGTCATCTAGTAGAAGGTATTACGCCTTGAGCAGAATTTATTGCTGTTGTTAAGTGCTGTCAAGTCAGTTCCGACTCACGGTGACCCTGTATAAGGTTTCCATGGCTTTAAATCTTTGCAGAAGCAGAAAGCCTCATCTTTCTCTTGCAGAGCAGCTGGTTCACAGTGGTTCACAGTTCAGTACTTATCCTGTGAAGCCGCCATGCTTTCTTTGACCAGAAAAGTCTTGATTATTTGCAGAACCTTTCTGATCAGGAAGAACAAGACATTTCCCAGGTGGCTCTTGTACTTGGGCATGCACCATAGTACTGACTTTTGCTCAGCACCACCACCCTTTGAACAAGGTCCTTCCTGTTGCTCCCTCCCTGATTCTAATCATATTGTCTCTATCAAATGTGGAAACCCAGCTTGTTGTCCTCAGGAGAAGAAAAGCTTATTATGTAGTAGGGTCTGTGGAATTTTGGCTCATGATATCTTACAGGAAATGCCCTTTGCTTCTTCAAATGTTAGAATGACTAAGGTTATAGCAAATTGAAATATTCTCTAAGTTTGTTTCATTGATTAAAAAACAAAACAAACAAACAAAAAAAAAACACTGGGTATTAAGGGAATTCTGTACCATCCCTGTGATTTAATTTGATGTGTGTTGGAAGGGAGATGGAGGAGAAAGAGAGACACAGAGAAAGACTGGTGCCTGTGTGAGCATGTAAAGGACTAACTTGTATTAGGGAATTCAGATTCTTTGTCCTACCAGGTTAGTGTTTATTGAAGTTAGCATTGTCGTTAACTGGGGTGCTGACATGAGGAGCATGGCAATATCAGACTCAATGCCATTTTTAAGGGATTTAAGTCTTTTAGTAAGCTTGAAACATTTTCTCTAGGTTATATATATTTTCCCAGCCTAGACTTCCCATTTACTGTTCACCATGTAGCTTGACATTTCTGGAGCCATCACTGGATTTGATCTTGGTGCTGAAGATACAAGGATGAAGAAGATGAATTCATCTCTCAATCTTTAAGGACTGATAATCTAGGGATTCCTTGACTGCAAATTGATGTGCCTTTACTTTTAGTGTATTAATTACTTTTAGACTAAAATAAATACTGTAATAGATTTCATAAGAAAACATCAGTAGGCATGCAAACAGAATGCTCAAAGTATCAAAGAAGGATTTATTGAAAGGGTGACTTTTAGGTTGCACTTTTAGATTAGATGCTCTGATCTATGTTGTTTTGTTGTTAAGTGCCATTGAGTCAGTTCTGACCCATAGCGCCGCTATATAAGGTTTCTAAGGAGCAGCTGGTGAGCTTGAACCACCGATCTTGTGGATCATACCAACTTTTCAGTCCAGTGCATTAACCCACAGCACAATACCAGTACTCCACCCTGATCTAGAAATGTCTTTAAATCCAAAGAAAAAAAGGTGTCACCATCACTTTCTGAGCTGACTTCTCTGCCTTGAATTTAACTGACTCAGCAGAATCCCTCAGAAGTCCCTGTTTTGATTTGTTTTTCTTCAATAGATCATATTTGGTAAATCCAAGACTTGTCTCTGGTTACAATACCATAAAATAATTTTAATTTCTTTCAATCCTGCTTAAAAGACTGATGGAGTGATCAGTTCTTTGAGCTAGCTGATCTTTGCACAAGATTTTTGCCACCCATCTAGCTGAAAGCTTGCTGTGGCCAAGGTGTTCACTTTAAATTGAAAATGCTGACCCATGTGAGACCTCAACTTCAGTAGCTTTTGCGTAGATGGTAATTATGTGGTCTTCCTCTGTCCATTTCTGGATTTTAGCCACAGTTTCTTCCTTTGATGCGGCTGGCAGTCTTCCCTTCCTTATTTTAAAAGCTTGATCTGTCCAAAAAATGTTGTTTTGTGTGGGGCAACATTATTGTAAACTTGTAAAAGCTTTGTGACTTGAGATGTCCTCTTGAGTTTTGTTAAAATTTTTATATTAGCTTTGACCTAAAAATAATTTTTTTCCATGACACCAAAAAGTATCCTTTTTTTTTTTTTTTTTAACTAATCTTAGGAGACTGAAATCAGTGTATTACTGAGAGAACTTAGCAGTCATCCATTGACTGCAGAGACATATTTACACCAGTTTTGTTTAGAATAAACTCCTGATGTTTGAACTCAAACCCAGTAGCAATACCTTTTGACTTGCCCTCCTTTATATCTTTGGACTCAGTGATCCCACTTGAAGGCCTCTGTAGAATAAATATACAAGAGAGATGATATGTATGTGTGGGGATATTCATTACAGTATAACTTCCACTAGTATTAAGCTGACTGTTAAATACACTAGAAACAAAAAATGAAATTCTACAAATTAGAGATAAATGAATATGTATATGACCTGGAGAGGCTATGGTATAGCGTTCAGTTAACACAAACATTACTTGTTGTTTTAAGTGCCATTGAGTCTGTTTCAATTCACTGCAACTCTGTATAGGGTTATAAGGAGTGGCTGGTGGATCTGAACCTCTGACTTTGCAGCTAGCAGTCCAGTTCTTATCCTATAGCATTACACCAGGACTATAAAACATCTATTCTACTACTTTCTTTGTAGATACATTTATATGCTTATAAATATATTTATCTTTCTGAAAAACTCTACCAATTCATTCCACATTGTTAGCAGACAGAGAGAGAGAGAGAGAGAGAGAGTCCTTACTAAGTTCCATGCATAAAACATAATGACAAAGAGATCTACTAAATAGTTAATAAAAATACATTGTGGGTGGTGCACTGTGGGTTAATGTGCTGGGCTGCAAAGTTGGTTTGAACCACAAGGTCAGTGGTTCAAGCTCACCAGCTGCTCTTGGAAACCCTATATAGGGTCGCTATGGGTTGAAACTGACTCTATGGCACTTAACAACAGTAACAATAATATGGTTGGTGTTATTTGCAAAAATTTCAAATGGAAGAAAAACCCCTATTCTATAGATCTGGCAAGATATTCCTTAAAGAATTAGTGTTTTAACTGAAACCAGAAGGGAAGGATGAGGCATTGTGTCTAAGGTAGACAGAATAGCATCTAATTTCTCATAGAGTTCCCTAGAAACAGGGAATATTTTTATGTATTCAACTGATAAAGTGAAACATGAGTGTATTGTAGGGTATAAGACAGAGCACTGTTACCTTTGAAGTTGGGATTGTACAAGCAAATTTACTTTCTATTTTATAAATTTCTGGGTTTTTTATTGATGATGTTCTCATTACAATGTAAACAATTAAGAAATTAGCTAAAATGATCACAAACTAAGCAAAAATTGTGAAGCACTTTAAATAGGATAAAGAAAAGTAATGAGAAGAGACAAAAGAAATTCAGAACAATCAAATTAAAGCCTAAAACAAAAGAGTAGCATTATATATTAAGCTAAATTGATAGGAGAGGAATACAAACAATGCATTGAGAGAATGAAAATACTGCTTTTAAAAGAGTTTTAAAAGAAACCTTAAATAAAGCAACAATGAAAATCTTTTAAAATTACGCTCCTATTGTAGAAATGATAACAGGAGTATTTGTATCAACACAGCTGCAAAGTACTTAAGAGCTCTTGTTTTTAGCATTTCTCCTGTGGCCTTGTCTTTTCAGGTAGGTATCTCGTGGTAGAAAGCAACTGCAGTTCTCCTTGGTTTACTGTGCCTACAATTTCCCATTTCTTTCAGACTAGTAAATAATACCTATAATCCCTTATATAAGGAGTGAGCCAAATCTAGATCAGTGTTTTAAAATTTGATATTCAGGCTCCACTTATATCAGAATCCCTGTGGTCGAACCCCAGGTATCAGATGGTTTCATGCTCCCAGATGATTACCATATGCCCTGAGACTGAAAAGTCACTTCTCTAGGAAGGTTTCACCTATTAACCCCTTTACTAAGTTAGCTCAGTTAGCTAGCAAAAAAAAAAAAAAATCATGAAGGAAAAATCACTCAATTGGATGACTGCAAAGAACTGATTCAAGAACTAAGAATGAGAAATCTCACAATTTATTGACTTATTGGTGGTAACATTATCCGGGATATGGCTGGTTGAAGAGTGTTCTATGCAGAGAGATGAAAATGTATCCAGTGGAGACAATTTTTGTGTTAAAATATAGGAGGGATCTAAGGTTAAATTCATAGGAGTCTCTAATTTTTTTTTCATATGTAAAGTGAGAATGATAACTATCCCATCATGAAGTTGTTGCAGTTAAATGATATGGTGTTTTAATAAGCAAGCACATATTAGAATCCATTCATAGTTCAGAGACTCAATAAATAGGATAAGAAATGGAGAAATAGAGAATTGATTTCTTTCATATCCAATTTATGAAATGTATTCAAGTTCCAGTTACTGGTTTCCACCAAGTAAGTTTATTTTCAATTTAGTCAATACTAAAGGACTTTTGTTCACAGCATGGAGCCATAAACAGTAAATAGACAGTGACCATTTTGTGTTGGACAGGAAGGTGGGTAGTGCTTTTTCAGACATGTTTTAGACTAGAATTGTCCTAATGATTGGCTGATATATACATGAATTCCTGATGTGCCGCTGTAGGATCAGCACTGGACTGTGACCTACAAGTTTGGCTGTTCAAACGCACCAGCTGTTCCTTAGAAACCCTAAACAGGGTTGCTGTGAATCTGAAGCAATTCCAAGGGACTCTTAATGATCTGTTGATATTCACACACTTGCACATGCACACACATAAATGCACATATATAGTTTTCTGTTGCTGTATTACAAACTGCCATCGAGTTTTTATTGTAAAACATTAATTTATTAACTCAAAGTTCTGTAAGTAAGAAATCCAGGTCAATGTGACTAGTTTCTCTGCTCAGAGTTTCACAAAGCTAAAAAGTAAAGTGTTTGCCAAGCTACACTCTGAAATTCAGGGTCTACTTCCAAAGCTCATGTGGCAGAATTTAGTCCCTTGTAACAGGTAACATGGACTGAGGTCCCCATTTCCTTGTTCTCTGTCAGTTGGGACTGCTCTCAGTTCCTAGAGTCCACCTATGTCCCTTGACCCAGACCTTTCTATTTTCAAAGCCAGGGACAGAATTTCCTTCACAATGAATTCTTCTCAGTCTTCAAATCTCTTACTTCTTTCTCTCTCTGACCTTTAGATCTCTAGAGTCATATGATTGGTAAGACCTACTGGTCTCCTGATGTGGTACTAAGAGTTAATGAGCTAGGTCAGTTTGAACTGCAAGGTCGGCGGTTCACGCTCACCAGCCACTCCTCTGAAACCTTATACAGGGTCACTAAGAGTTGTAACCGACTTGAAGACATTTAACAATGACACCGATGACAATTTTGCTTCTTAAATTCATTTGTCCCATAACCTCATGGTATCGTGATGTTAGGCCGTATAATAAGAACTGAACTGCTAACTGCAGGTTCAATGGTTTGAACCCACTAGCTTCTTCTCTGAAACACTATACAGGGTCACTATCAGTCAGAAATGACTTGATTGCACTTAACAACACATAACCATGGTATTCATAGGTTTCTACCACTCAAGAGGTGATTATACAATTGTTGTTGTTGTTGTTGTTATGTATTGTGGAGTGTGTTCCGACTCTCAGTGACCCACCCTGTACAGGGTTAACGAGGCTGTAAACCTTTATGGGAGCAGAAAGCCTCATCTTTCTCCCGCGGAACAACTGGTAGTTTCGAACTGTTGACCTTGCAGTTCGTACTCCGATTTGTAACCACTACGCTACCGGAGCTCCTTTTGATTATACAATAGTGTGGGTCATTTTAGAAGGCTGTCTAATCCCTCATACAAGAAGGATAACTAGGCAATGTTGCATGTTAAAATGATTATAAAGTAAGGTCTGTGAAAGATACCACTGTTTTGGTATTCATATTAGTCATTGATTGGAGATGAGGGACTAGCCTTGACATTTCCTACAGGAAAAATAGGAAAGGAAAAACACCAGAAAGACCAAAAAATAAGAAGAGAGAGGTAATGCATGTGGTGGTATTAACAAAACGATACCTCTAAAGACTGGGTAACAAATCCATTGATGAGCCAGGTGGTTTTCAATTCTTTGCTTTAAGCAAAGTTGCAGAAGGGCCTAATTGAGTTGTCATCTGATATATGATTATAATTTTTGATGAAAGATCACTGACTTTTGGCATAGAACTGAGGAGTTCAAGGAATTGAGTGACACCGCTATATCAGAAGGAGTTTCTTCCATTTCAATCTATTTATTTATGTGAACAAAGAGGTTCCACAGTTACAGCAATAAAATCAACACAACTCTCCCCTCCCAAAAGCACACACAAAAAACACCCGAATTTCATGGAGTACTTTGTCTTATTTTTAGGAATACGGATCCTTGGACTGAAAAAAAAAAAAAAAAGCAGACTCCATCCTTCTAATTAAAAGGTTCATATCCAATCTTTTAATTTTGTTTAATAATTTTTAGAAGTTAAACTATTTTGTTGTCATCTTATGTTCTTCCAATAATTTTAATTATAACTCTAACCAAGAGAAAATCAGTTTTTACACTTAACATGCAAAGTTTTTTGTACTTTTTCTGTACGTAAGTTTTGAAAGTTAGAAAAATTTGTTTTTTACTTATTAAAGAAAAATATTTCTACTTATAACAGGGAGCAAAACAGTTAAGTTTTACAGTGTTGTTCGCTATGGATTGGAACCAACTTAACAGCACTTAACAACAACAACAACAACAACAAGAGTATTGTCACAAAATTTTCTTAAACCATTTGTAGATATATATTTCATAGGTATGTATGACCAATAAAAAGTTGACTCACTTAAATATTTTTAACCATTTTGCAATTTAATATTTTAGCACTGTAAATTCACTGTTAAAATTAAATGCCAACAGCAAAGTATGTGTGGAACCAATCACTGTTGTTAAGTTACATTGACTCGGTTCTAACTCATAGTGACCATGTATAGGGTATCCGAAGCTGTACATTTTTCTCCTGTTAAGCTGTTGGTGTGCTTGAACTGTTGACCTTTTGGTTTGCAGTCCAGTGCTTATCCTACAGAGTATATGAAGTTTTAGGATTTCTACTGTTGTAGCTATTCATGTGACACATCTTTCTCAGTTTTGTAATAAGGGATAACCACAATGCTTTCATGTCTACACATTTAATATATTTAATTCCAAAGTTAAAAAGATGAGGCAAATACTGATGGTAAAGAATTAAAACAGTTTCTTCATCTTCCTTAAAGAGATAAAAGATTAATTTGAGTCAACAGTGAGATGCTATGTGAACTATTTAGAGTTTAAAATTATAATTGTAATTTTTATTGTTGTTGTTAGCTGCTGTCAAGTCCATTGTGACTCACAACAGACCCTGCCTAGGCCTTCCCCACCTCCACAGTCATTGATGATGTTTGAAGCCATGTGACCACCACTGTGTCCATCCATCTCATTGAGAGGCTTCCTCTTGTTCACTAGCCTTGTACTTTACCAAGCTTGATTTCCTTTTTCAGGAGTACATAAGATCTCTAGATGACACAGAGTGTTTGCTGTAGCTATTAACAAAAAGTTGGTCTTTGAAGTTTACCCAGCTACACTCAGATTAAAGATCTGGCAATTTACTGCCATAAAGGTCACAGCCAAGAGAACCCTATGGAGCACAGTAAAATATGGAGTTCTAAACTCAGCAAAACAATGAGTCAGAAAAACACTTGGCAGCAACAGGTTTGGGGAGGTTTTTTTGTTGTTATTTTTGTTTTTTGCTTACTGAATACTTCAAACTTGCAAAATTTGGATTTCCTTGACTTCTCTGCACATTAGAACTGGTCTTACTATTCAAAGTCAGTCATTTAAAGACATGAGTAAGAATGGAATTTGGTAAGAACAGTGTAGTGTGAGAACTGAAGTAAACAAAGAACAAAGCCTTTAGGAATTCGAATCCCTCTGATATCAAATAATGGCAAGGAGAGAAATGAGATTAGAAAAAACTGGCAAGGAGAGAGATGAGATTAGAAAGGGGCATGAGAAGAAGAATAAAAGGATGATTAAAAAAGAAAACCTGGAGCATGTTGGGATTTGAAAGAAACAATGCCATGTAATGTTCTTGAGGGAACTAAAACTTCCAACCTTTGGTTAAGAGCCTAACTAGTTAACTGTTTGCTCCACCCAGGTTGTCAGATGAATGTATTGTTGTTGTTACGTGCCGTGGAGTAGTTTCCGACTCATAGCGACCCTGTATAGGGTTTCCGAGGCTGTAAATCTTTACGGGAGCAGAAAGCCTCATCTTTCTCCTGAAGAACAGCTGGTAGTTTCGAACTGCTGACCTTGTGGTCCACAGCCCAATTCATAACCACTACGCTACCAGAGCTCCTTCAGATGAACATAAAGGTATATAATAATATGTAATCAAATAGAGACCATAGCAAGAATAGATTTAATTTATTAAACATGAATGACTAAGAGTAGTAGAACTCTGAGATAATAGTAAAAACATCATATACGAAGAAAGCAAGAGGCTATTAAGGTAAGGATTTCTGGTAGCGTAGTGGTTATGAATCGGGCTGCTATCCTCAGGGTCAGCAGTTCGAAACTACCAGCTGTACCATGGGAGAAAGATGAGGCTTTCTGTTCCCGTAAAGATTTACAGCCTCAGAAACTCTGTACAGGGTCGCTATGAGTCAGAATTGACTCCAGGGCACATAACAACAACAACTATTAATAAGGTAGGAAAGAAAGTAAAGGCCAAAATGAATGGCAAAAGACACTCTGAAACTTATTGTTGAACATAGAATGCTGTTGTTATTGCTAAGTGCAGTCTAGTCTTCTGAACTCATTGCAACCTTATGAACAACAGAATGAAACCATTCTCATGATTATTGTGATACTTGAGCCCTTTTTGTTTGTTTGTTTTGCTGCTATTGAGTTAATACACCTTGCTGAGGGGTGGGGGTGGGGATTCCTCTTTTTCACTTACCTTCCAGTAACCAAGAATGGTGTCTTTCTCCAGGGACTAGTCTCTCCGGACAGCATGTCCAAATTACCACAGACCAAGTTTTGTTATCCTGCCTTCAAAGAAGCATTCTGACTGTGCTTCGTGTGAGGCAGATTTGTTTGTTCTTTTGGCAGTCCATGAATTTCTTTCAATATTTTTCACCAACACCTTAATTCAAACATGTCAGTGCTTCTCCATCATCCTTACTCATTGTTCAACTTTCATATGCATATAAGGCAATTGAATAACCATGGCTTAAGTCATCAAAGTGACATTTTTACTCTTTAACATATAAAGATTTTTTTTT
>NW_006408531.1:33246187-33256044 GCF_000296735.1 Chrysochloris asiatica | reverse complement strand
GAGGTGCAATCCATACTGAGGTTGTAGTCTTTTATCTTCATCAATAAGTAAGCCCTCTTCCCTTCCAGCATGCAAGACTGGGTCATCTGCATATCTCTGGATGTTAATGACTCTCCCTCCAATCTTGATGTCATGTTCTTCTTCATATAATCCAGTTTCTCAGATTATTTGTTCAGCAAACAAACTGAATAAGTAGGGTGGAAGAATAAAGCCCTGGCACACAGTTTTACTGATTTTGAACCATTCAGTATCCCTTTGTTCTATTCTAATGATTGCCTCTTGGTCTATGTACAGGTTTCGCATGAGCACAATAAAGTGTTCTGGAATACTTATTATATGAAAAGTTATGTTGTGTTGTGGTCCACACAGTTTAATTCCTTGCTGCATCACTTTATTGAAACCTTTCAATTTGTCTTCTGTCAATTTCCAGAGTGTTCAATAACTAAAGCAAATGGAAGAATTCTTTGAAATGAAACATTTCCATTTGTATTCTGTCAGTTTATGCAACCTCAAATAACTAAAGCAAATGGGAAAAAATGATAAAAGAACTAAACAGAAGATTTCAAAGGTCAGCTCAAGAAAAAAACAAAACAAAACCACACTATAATGAAATGTATGTGCAAAGACCTTGAGTTAAAAAATGAAAGAAAAGATCATACTCAGCATTTCTCAAGCTGAAAGAACTAAAGAAAAAAATTCAAGCTTTGAGTTGCAATATTTGAGGATTCTGTGGCAAGACATTGAATCACACAGGAAGTATTAAGGGAAGATGGACAGAATCCATAGTCACTGTACCATTTCAGAATGTAGCGTATGATGAAGGACTGATGGTATCCAAGGAAGAAGTCCAGGCTGCATTGAGGTACTAGTAAAAACAAAGCTTCCGAAATTGACAGAATACCAGCTGAGATGCTTTAACAGATGGATGCCAACAGACTGGAAGAGATCTATATTTGTGCCCATTCTAAAGAAACGTTTTCCATCAGAATGCAGGAATTATTAAATTGTATCATTAATATTACATGCAAATAAAGTTTTGCTGAAGATAATTCAAAAAATAGATGCAGCAATACATGGACAGGGAACTCCCAGAGTTCAAGCCATATTTAGAAGAGGGCCTGGAATGAGAGATATAACATTATGCATGTCACATGGATCTTATTGGAAAGTAGAGAATACCATAAGGATTAATAAGATTAAGACTGAAGACACATTGATACATTTTGATTGTGGTGTTGGTGAAGAATATTGAATGTTCTATGAACTGCCAAAAGGATGAACTTATCTACCTTGGCAGAATTATCCTTGGAAGTGTGGAAGGTGAGATTTCATCTCTTGTACTTTGGGCGTGATTTGTAACAGACTCATTTGTACCTAACAACAACAAGAATCAAATCAAAACTACAAATATTTGTTTAATTTAAAATATTATTGGATGCAGGGATTTGAATGGATGAAATATAAGAAGATAAATGACAACCATTTAATGACCAGCAAAATTGGGATTAGAAGAGACAAGGCTGAAATATTTCTATTATATTGATTACTTGTAGGTACTCTCATTGTCCCTTGCTTCTGTGTTGTTACATATAGTACCTAACTGAGAACAATTTTCTTTGCTTCCCAAACAAGCAATATAGGAAAACAATTTCAAGCACATAATCTTAGTGAATATTAATCTTACTAACATGGTTTAAAGCTGAGTAGACACACTACCAGTTCTCCGAACGTGAACAAATTATATATTACTAAACCTTGTTTCTGTGTCTGCTGCTGCTGATACTCATCTGATAGGTTTGTTGTGAGGATGAAGTGTTGTTGTTAGGTGCCATCAAGTTGATTCTGACGCATAGCAACTTATGTACATCAGAACGAAACACTGGCTGGTCCTGCACCATCCTCATACTTATTAAAGCTTGAGCCCGTTACTGCTGCCACTGTACCAGTTCATCAACTTGGGGTCTTTTTGTTTTTCGCTGACCCTCCTCTTTGCCTATCATGATGTTGTTCTCCAGGTACTGGTCCCTCCTGGTATACGTCTGAAATATGAGAGATGAAGTCTGACCATCTTGGCTTCTAAGGAATATTCTGACTGTACTTCTTCCAACACAGATTTATTTGTTCTTATGATAGTCTATGATACTTTTAATATTCTTTCCAACACTGTAACTGAAATGCATCAACTTTTCTACAATCTTCCTTATTCGTTGTCCAACTTTCACATGCATATGAAGCTGCTGAAAATGCATGACTTGGGTCAGGTGCACCTTAGTTCTCACACTGACACCTTTGCTTTTGAATACTTTAAAGATTCTTATGCAGCCCATTTGCTTAGTGCAGTATGTCATTTGATTTCTTGACTGATGCATCTATGAGAATTGATAGTCAATTCAAGCAAAATGAGGTCTTTGACAACTGCAATCTTTTCTCCATTTACCATGTTATTATTTATTAGTTCAAGGGTGAGGAATTTTGTTTTCTTTACGTTGAGGTGAAACCCATAATGAATTTTGTGGTCTTTGCTCTTCACCAGTAAGGATTTTAGGATTTACTTGTAGTAATCAAGGTTGTATTAGGTGCATAATCACAAGTTACTAGTGACTCTTCCTACAATCCTGATGCCATATTCTTCATATAATCCAGTATGAACTAGGATGACATATATAATAGGTTTAGCACATTCTGTATGTTTAAGAGTATCTTACAAATATTACAAGTGTTACAAGTCCTGGTATGGCTCTGTGGGTTAATGCGCCAGACTGCAAAGTCATTTGAACTGCAAGATCGGTAGTTCAAGCTCACCAGCTACTCCTCAGAATCCCTATACAGGGTCGCTATGGGTCAGAATCAACTCGACAGCACTTAACAACAACACAAGTAGTTAGAATATAAAAACCTGCTTAATAGATGCATCATACTGCTCTCATTACTATTTTTTAAAAAAAGCTTTTATTGTGCATTGAGTGATAGTTTACATGAGAACATCAGTTTTGCACTCATCCTATCGTATTTTGTATCATTGCAATGATTACAATCTCCTCTATGCATCACCATTCAACAGTATTTGCTTCTATTCCCTGTTTTTTGTTTTTGATGTACACAGAAACACTCAGGAGTATGTAATGATTTAAACAACCAAATGGCACATTCTGCAAGCCTGCCTATGCCAGCACACAGGCTTTCCCTTTCCATGAATCTCAAGTCCTCAGCTGCTCTTTCTCTCCATGTCATCATCTTTGCCTCCATCTCTGGTGTCACTGCTTCTCTGGATACAGACCCACATTCCGCTCATGCTCTTCTCCTTTGATGGTCCTACATTCCAGGTCCTCTGTTCCTGGAATGTAAGATTAACTACTTCTCCCATTATGTTACAAAGCTTGTACCTTTATAGTTGTGACAGTCGCAATTAGTCATGATAACAATTACTCACTATTGAATCATTAGAATCTTATCACTCTGTTTTTTCACCAGACCCATCTAGACCAGGTGAAAACCATTCAGTGAGGATTCTACCTTCCCCCACACTCTGAAACTAAACACCCTCATGAAAAGTTGTAAGCCAGCCACGTAGTGCCTTTATATTCCCCAACCCCCAGTTTAGGTAGCCAATGTGTAAGTTGCCCATCCCTATCAACCCTGTGTACAGAGGGGATATGTTTGATCCTTGATGTGAAGACTTTGTATAGGGCAAGTTCATCAAACTGTAGCAATTTATGCTTGTTTCCTTTATCAACTTTCTTTATGTTCCTCTATTCAAGTTCTGATTATCAAGCCGTCAAAGCTAGGTCATATGGGTACTATCTGTAAGTTTGGGCATTCTTGTGCATTTCCCCGGACTTTATATCAGCTGGATGCTTCACTCTTGCCTCTAACCCCCCATGGCTAGGTTCTTGTCCATGGGCTTAAGAGTCCTCAGGTCTCACCACACTTCAGACCAACCAGCCCTTCCTCTTCTCTCTCTCATCTCCAGGTCGATGGAAGTCTATGGAATGTGGTCAAAGTCAGTCCATATCTTCATTGCTGCCTTTTCCCCTCTTCCATTCACCAGTAGACCAACGTGATCAAGCTTACATGCCTGCTTGTGCATTCCCTTTGAGTTTCAGTCTTGGAGGGGGGTTTGTCCTGAAGGGACTTGATTACTTGCTTTGATGGCTCCCCGGCAAGCAACTTGTTTGCTCTTGTAGAAGCCAGTCATACTGCCACTTTTGTTTTGGATTTTCCCTGCTGGTCTTTCTTTCAAGAAGTATCTTCTGTTCCTCTAGCCACTCTAGGCTGGTCTGCTTTTCCTTTCTAATGGGAATGTCCAACTTCAGAAGATTCTGGTTGGGATCAGGATTGCACCTGAGGTCCTATACACTACAAGGTTCTGCAAGAAGCCTTTCTCTGGGGAAGTTCTAAAATCTTTTTTTAGGTATTTCAATTAATTATAGGTTGAAAATGGTCTTACATCATTACTAACATTCTTAATAGGATTCTTCAGAAAAGAGCATTTACCTCCCTCTGTCCAAATCTTTTGTGACATTGCTATATACTGCTAATTAATTTAATGCAATTCTTTGGAGTTATTAAATGATGATGTAGCATAGGTTGAAAACACCACTTTGGCAGGTGGTAGGAAGTTAATATGGTTAATAGCTATTCATTTTAGCATCTGATCAACTTTAGATGAACACCAATAGTAGCCTATCAACTTTGAAATTGTATTAAGCATATCTAATTTTTTGTCTTTTAAGTATTGAAAGAACACTTTAATTTTAGACCTTAAGCTACATATGTTCATTTATCATAAAACGTGTGTTTCATTGGCATCTCATTTGCTCATTTTGTAGATGTGAAGTAAACAATTGACACTTATGGTTGACAGTATGATAGCCCAGTTTAAATGAGAGCCAAACAGACAGTAATCTTGACAATAAATACTGATCAAAACATCCAGTGTACGCTTTCCCCAGAGTTACATTACTTATACAGTTTATTTATAGTTCATATAAAATTTTATGTTCCCAGTATTTTTTCGAATGGACATTCTTTATGTCTATGTGCCTGCCCTTAGTTATACTTATAACTGTCCATTTTTTATTAAGAATCACATTGAGAAAAAGGTTTTAATATTTCTGAATTTTGAAATAATTATATTCTTTTTTCAGTAGTACTGTACTGTGGCTAAAATATGTTATGACTATGCGTTGCAGTAATTGTTGTAAAAAAACATAATTTTGGTGGCCTTCCATGGCATTGAAATAACTAATGAAACTCATTTTAAATTGGTGAAGTGGACATTTCAGATGCATAGCTGGGTTATGCATAGTTGTCTCTGCTGATTCCCCAGATAGTTCAGATTTTGTAGACGTTTTCTATTGAGACTAGAATATGTTTTTCCTTGAGCAAGAGTGGCTCTGAATTTGGTTATTCTTCCCACAAGACTCCCTGAAATAAATTCATTTGGAGAAAGAAGAACAAAGAAATACAATTTTTTTTTTTCCACTTCAGAATCTCGATAGCTTCTACTAACCTGCTAGGTGTGCCCCTGGGGACTCTGAATAGTGCAAAGAAAGACTGTTTTGTTTTTGTTTGTTTTAAAAATCAATTGGTTTCCAAACTTCTACAAATATTTACTAGTGTCGGTGGAGGGAAGGAATATTTTTCCTTTCTCAAATTTGCCTTAAGGAGGAAACATTTATTTTCTGTCTTAAGTTCCAAAGAAGGGAGGATTAGAATGTCTCATCTCCAGACCACTCATCACTTTACTGTAGGTCACACTAACCTGCTCTCTAAGCAAATAATGAGGCTCTCTGGACATTTTCAGTAGAGGCCAGAAAGTTCTCCACTTATATCAGAGAGAAAAGCATAAGCCCAAAACAGTAACAACTGTTGTTCTCTGACACACAGGAAATGAATAATTGTGACAGTTGAACAACATGATTGACATTATAAATGTCTTTTTTAAAACAAATTTTTTTTTCTTCTAAAGTTGTTAAACTCTGATTTACTGTTAAATGTGATATTGTTGATGTTGTTGTGTGTAAATGCCATCGAGTGGGTACCAGCTAATAGCAATCTTGTATTGCATTTCTGAGAAGCAGCTGATGGGTTTGAATCACCGACTTTGAAGTTCAAACTGACTAGTTTTTATCCTATAGCACTACACCAAGGCTTCTTTAATGTGATGTTGTTGTTAAGTGCCTTTGAGTTGGTTCTGACCCATAGTGACTCTGTTTAGGGTTTCTAAGAAGCCACCGATGATCTTGAACTGCAGACCTTACCATTCAAATTAACTATGCAGTCCAGTGCATTACCCCACGTAGCCATACCAGGAACTTTTAAATGAGATTTTTTGTTGTTGTTATGTGCCATTGAGTCAGTTTTGACCCAAAGTGAACCTGTATAGGGCTTCCTCGCAGCGGCTCGAGAGCTTGAACCACTGACCTTGCAGTTAAAATCAACTTTGCAGTCCAGCACATTAACCCACAGTGCCACACCAGGACTCATTAAATGTGATAGCCTCTCATAAGTATCCACCACTCATCTGTCAATTGATTGTACTGTGGGGGCTTGTTTGATGAGATTCTGGAAGTTATGCCATGGCTATTTTAAATACCAGCAGGGTCACTCGTAAATATAACATATCTTCTTTTTTTTTTTTTTTTTTTACCAACCTAGATGTGTCCCTGTATTAACTGTTATATAGAAATAACTTTAAAGCCCTTGAACTATGTTGTTGGTCGTTTTTGTCATTGTGATAAGATCCCATAGAACTTTATACATGGCCATTGCTTTATATTAGTGCATATTTGTATGAAAAGCAAAAATTGTACTCACTTTTTTAAGTGAAACCAGACAAAAAAAAAAGAACCAAATTGGTAAAGAATGTTTAAACTTTTATTCTTATCTCATAAAGAAAAAGCGTAAGATATGTCTTTTATTTCCCCAGACTATTCCCTTAATAGAGAACTATTTTAAAGATGATGCAATTTATGTATGATTAAAAAGCAATAGAGAAATTGCCCATTTTTTGATGTAGCTAGCTTCATCACATAGTCTAAAATAAACTTTGTTGCTTTAAAATAAAGACATTAAAATTATTAATGCTTGCAAATTTATAGAAATATTTAAAAGTGTCTCTTAAGGATTCTCTTAAAGAATCAGTAACACATTTAAATATTTATTAATTTTCATATCTGATTATAAAACCAAAATTTAAAGTCTCCAATACAGCCAGTATTGGAAGAAGATGTCCAAGCGACACTGAAGGCTTTGATGAAAAACACGGATCAAGGAATTGGCAGAATAAAAATTCAAATGCTTCTACAAACTTTTACTGCACTGGGGGCACCTACTCATCTTTGCCATGAAATTTGAAAATCAGTTACCAGGTCAGCCAATAGGAAGGGATTCATATTTGTGCCCATTCCAAAGAAAGGTGACCCAATGGAATGTGGAAGTCATCAAACAGTATCATTAATATCACAAGTAAAAATTTTGTTGAAGATAAATTCAAGAACGATTGCAGCAGTACTTTGACAAAAAACTGCCAAACTGTCAAGCCAGTTTTAAAAGAGTCCATGGAATGAGGGCGACCATTGCTAATGTTACATGGATCTAGGCTTAAAGCAGAGAATACCAGAAAGGTGTTTATTCTTCTTCTTAAGTGCTGTCGAGTTGGTTCTGACTCTTAGTGACCCTGTCTTGCAGTCCAAACTGACCCTGCAGTCCAGTACATTATCCTCCAGTACCATACCAGGACTCCTGATGTTTACTTTTGTTTTATTAAGTATGCAAATGGCATTTGACTGTGTGGATCATGACAAACTATGGATAATATTGTGAAGAATGGGTACTCCAGAACACTTCACTGTGCTCATGAGAAACCTATACATAGACCAAGAGCAGTGATTCGAACAGAATCCATTATACTACCAGGGCTTCTTTGCTAGACGTATAGAGGATTTAAAGTAATTCTGGATTACACCTCAGTGTAACAATAACAAAATCCTCACAACAAGACCAAAAAGTAACACCGTGATAAGCAGAGATAAGATTGAAGTTATCAAAGACTTCATTTTTCTTGAGTACACAAACAACACTAATGAAAGCTGCAGTCAAAAAATCAAATGACGTGTTGCCTTAGGCAGATTTGCTGCACAAGAGCTCTTTAAAGTTTTCAAGAGTCCTGAATCAGTACTAAGATGTGATTGACCCAAGTCATGGTATCTTTAATTGCCTCATATGCCTGTGAAAGTTGGACAATAAATAAATAGGACAGTAGAAAAATTTATACATTTGAATTATGTTGTTAGAGAAGAATTTAGAAAGTACCAAGGATTGTTAAAATAATGAACAAATCTATGTTGGAAGAAGTATAACCAGAATGTTTCTTTGAAGCCAAAATGTCGAGTTCTCATCTCTCATTTTTTAGACACAGTGTCTGGAGGGATCAGTACCTGGAGATGGACATCATGCTTTGTAAAAGGAAAGTCAGCAAAACAGAGATGAGATGTATTGACACAGTGAACAATAGGCTAAAACATAAGAACAATTGAGAGGATGTTGCAAGACCGAGCAGTGTTTTGTTCTGTTGTACATAGAATGCTATTTGTCAGAACCCACTGGATGGCACCTAAGCATCACAGAAATACAGCCAGTTAGCTGACACACATTTTATGTCTGTCATTCATTATTATTGTTGTTATTTGAGCAAGGTATTAATGAAGATGATGGCTGCAGTCAATACCAAATATAGTCAAATCAATTTATTTGGATTTTTGAACAAATTATTCTTGATTGGGATATTTTACTTTCAATTACGGTCTTCATAAATCACCATGATTTCAAGATATAAACTCTAAAAGTTCAAATTGACAATATTTGAGGCAAGAAGGAGGGTGTTTTAGTAGGTGAAATAATAATGTTGTTATATACTTTTCACTAAAGGTTTAGGTTATTTTCTATTTTTTTTTAAATCTACTCTTCTCTCTTTGCCTCCCTCCCTTGCTCTACCTCTCTTTCTCTCTGCCCGTACCCCTTCTTTCTTTCCCTCCGCTGGGTTATTTTCTAATCAAGAAAATACTTTTATTGGTATTTGGAAATAATTAGTATTAAAATTTATAAATAGGGTCACATTACTGAGTTGTTGTTGTTGTTAAGTGCCATCAAGTCGGTTCCGACCCATAGCGACCCTGTATAGGGTTTCCGAGGGTGTAAATCTTTACGGGAGTAGAAAGCCTCATCTTTCTCCCGCGGAGCAGCTGGTAGTTTCGAACCGCTGACCTTAAGGTTCGCAGCCCGATTCGTAACCACTACGCTACCAGAGCTCACATTACTGAGTAGTTGTTGTTAAGTACTATTGAGTCAATTTTGACTGATAGTGACCTTCTCTAGGATTTCTGAGGTGGGTTTGAACTGCCAACCTTGTGTTCTAACTCACCTAGAAATTATGTAGAACATCCTGAAGATCTCCTTTCATAAAGATTGCTGTTGATGGTAAGTGCCTTCAAGTTAATTCTGGCTCACAGACACCTGTATAGGATTTCCAAGGAGCGGCTGGTGTGTTTAAAACTCCAACCTATGGTTAACAGTCAAGTGCTTATTTTAGTGTGACAACAGTAGTCCTTCATAAAGATTACCACCAAGAAAACCCTGTGGGGCATTTCTACTCTGTCACATGGTGTCACTATGAGTTGGAATTTATTCAAAGACACTTAACAATAAAAATCCATTTTTAATCAATAGTGCTAGTTTCATAGATATTACATATTATATACAGTGTAGTTCAAACATTTTCTTATGCTATATCCTGTAACTGTTCTGTATTGTTGTTGTTGTTGTCAGGTGCCATCGAGTCGGAACTGACTCATAGT
>NW_006408531.1:33236062-33244487 GCF_000296735.1 Chrysochloris asiatica | reverse complement strand
TTTGGCTTTATCTTCTCGAGCTGATCTTTGAAATTTCCTGTTCTGTATAAACATGGTCAAATGGAACTAGACCATAAAACCTGACTCATCTAATTCATTGTTTCCTATTTATGATTGCACTCTGTGGTAATATCCAGAAACATCAGGTCTCCTGCATTTGTAATATTAAAGTGGCCTCCAGATGATAGAAAAGATCAATTGTTTAGGCCCAGATCTGGTTTACACTGACTCTGTCTAGTAACACCACGTAGCCAATCACTTTGACGCGCTGAGCAATCATGTGTGCAACATGAAAGGACTTTATAAAATTGGGGGGCAGCTTTCTTTATCTGTGAACCAAAAACTGAGGTCTACTTTTTTTTTACATTTTGAAATATTTTAATTTTAGTAAAATATACTCAGCAGAACACAGACCCACTTATCAACAGCTCCATGTACAGTTAAGTAACATTAGTTATAGTCTTCACACTGCATCAGAATTCTCATTCTTTCTACTCATATTGGTTCACCACAGTAACTTAGACTCAGTCTTTTCTACACTTCTCATCTTGTTGTTGTTTGGCCCTGGTCTTGTACCATCCTCAAGTCCCTTCAGGACAAACCCCCCTCCAATACGGAAACTCAAAGGGAACACTTGAGCAGATATATAAGCTTGCTGGCGACCATGTTGGTCTACTGGTGAGTGGAAGAGGGGGAAAGGCAGCAATGAAGAAACGGGCTGCATTCAATCATGTTCCATAGACTCCCATTTAACTGGAGATGAGGGAGAGAACAGTCCAACAAAGGAGACTAAAAGTGAAACATTTCTCCCCCCAAAAAGTTCCGAAGGCAGGAATGTACAGGAATGAAGGAAGAACAGAAACAGGGAATCAGGGAGAAAATGGAAAGTGTGTTGTTACCTTGAGGGGATTCAACTAATTTTGTCATGAGACAAAATGTATATAAATTGTTAAATGGGAACTAATGTGTTTTATAAATTTGCACCCAAGTCACAGGAACATATTCAAAAACAATGTAAAAGCAATAGTGGCAGAATTTTTCGTAGAAAGCTACAGAAGATTTTACCTTTAGGAATCTGACTAATAAAAAAAATTCCCTAAAATCCTGATCTTAACATCTCACCCCCTCCCAACGCTCGCTTTCTTAGCTGTATCATAGTGACAACTGATAGCTCAGAAGGATATAATAACAAGAAATAATTCTTTCATCCTTAAGAGACTTAGAATTTCAATTCCTGCCACACATGCATCTATTTTGTTAATTAAAGCAAAAAGTCCACAGACCAAATGTAGAGACCAGTACTTGAATTTTAATAAGTACAGATGAGCCCAAACTAAGAATAATCAGCTGGCATTCCAGGTCAGAATATTTGTCTTGTATTTATCTTGAAACTTTCTATCTTTTATTCAACTATACAAATAAACCTCAGAAGCCAAGATCAAAAGAAAAGAAACGTGTTATAGGAATTTGACCATGAACACATGTACTCCATAAGTACTTTGGGTTTTAGTGTAAAAAACAGAGCTAAATCCCAAGAAGTGAGATGAAGGAAAAGCACTCGTCTTGTTATCCCTTCTCCCTTTTATGCCCTCCCCATAGATACTCCCTCTTACTGCTGTTTGCCTTGTGGATGTTCAGGAGTCTGGGTTCTTAACCTACCTTCTGAAAACATATTCTGCAGTCCTTATAGCTTTTAAATATAAAAGTACATAGTGAACATGCTATTTTCAGGCGATGAGTCTGTCTATTTTACCTACATAAAACTAATAGTTGTAACCCACATTTATAGAATAAACACTGTTGTGTGTTTTGTTTTATTTTTAAGGTTAACATTAGGAGAAGAGTTCACAGCACACCAGAAAAAACCCCCAACAGTACACTAATTTTTAATTAGCGACAACTCTATTTGGTTTTCTTCATCTCATAATTGTTTTGCTCTTTAATAATCTCTGTGATGCAATAAGCTATTAAATCTATGAAGGTAGTCACTTCTTCACCAAATCACTAACACTTAGCAGAAAACCTGGCACAGTGCATGATTAAAATATTTAACTATAATCTGATTGGGTTTTAGTAGACTTGTCTTAATAGACGTCTCTTCAGAATGCTCTTTTGCTGTTGTTATTGTTTTTTGCTGTTGAGTTGGTTCCAACTCATAGCAACCCTCTAGGGTTTCTGAGAGCATTAGGTGGGTTTGAACTATTGAACCTGCAGTTACCAGTCTACTGCTTATCCTACAACACCACACCATGGCTCTCAGAATACTCCAGAACAAGGCAAAACATAGAGATAAAATAGAGGAAGTCTCATTATAATCTGTTTTTCATTGCTTTTTTTTTGTTTTTTTGGAGTAATTTTGATTTGTAATATTTTTCTTTCATGTACTTAAAGAACATGTGAATGTCAGATTAGAAATGAGGTTACTCAGCTCTGAAAACTGTGTGACTAATAACCATTATGTCTATGGTGGTGATGGTGGTTGCGTGCTGTGGAGTCCATCGTGACTCATAAAAAACCCTATATAGTTTTTGAGATTGTAAACCTTTACAGGAGCAGAAAGCCTCAAGTTTCCCTTGCTGAGCAGTTGGTAGACTCAAACTGTTGACCTTGTAGTTGGTTTGCAGTCAAATTCATAACCCACTACACTAT
Source organism: Chrysochloris asiatica (assembly GCF_000296735.1). Classification (NCBI taxonomy): domain Eukaryota; kingdom Metazoa; phylum Chordata; class Mammalia; order Afrosoricida; family Chrysochloridae; genus Chrysochloris; species Chrysochloris asiatica. The sequence continues at coordinate 33,241,838 of NW_006408531.1, read as the reverse complement.
CGGGGCTTTTTTATGTCTACATGTTGTTGTTGTTGTTTAGTGCTGTTGAGTTGGTCCTGACTCACCTATGACGTATAGGGTTTCCAAGGAGTGGCTGGTGGATTTGAACCACCAACCTTGAGGTTAGCAGTCCAGTGCTTATCATACAGCACCACACCAGGGCTTCCTACAGAGAAGGAAGAGATATAGACAGTTTTGTAGTAGATTTGGGCTAACAAGATCAATCATATGAAATATTCATCTACCCACAATTATTAGGATAACTGTCTCTGAAATCAAAGCATACCAGAAAGATGCTTACCAGTGTTTTATTGACTTTGCAAAGAAATTCAACTACATGAAATATAAAACATTATACATAACATTATGAAGAACGGAAATTAACAAACACTTAATTGTGATAATAGAAAACTTGTACATAGACTAAGAGACAGTTGTTTGAACTGAACAAGGGGATATTTAAAATAAGAAAAGGTGAATATCAGGGTTATATCTTTTAACCATACTTATTTAATATGTATATTGAGCAAATAGTCTGAAACTAGGATATATGGAAAAGAGCATGACATCAAAATGTATGAAGTCTCATTAATAATCTGTGATGTGCAGGTGGCACAACCTTGCTTGTTGAAAGTGAAGAAGACTTGGAAAGCTTGCTAATGAAGATCAAAGACTTCAACCTTCAGTGTTACTGATTACACCTCAACATAAAACAAAAATTCTCATAACTAAACTAATAGACAACACCATGATAAATGGAGGAAATATTTAAGATGTCAAAGATTTCATTTTACTTGGAACAGTAATATGCCCGTGAAAGTGGTTGTTGGTCGGGGTTATGTGCCTTGAAGTTGGTTCCAACTCATAGCGATTCTGTACAGGATTTATAGGGCTGTAAAACTCTACGGGATCAGAAAGCATCATCTTTCTCCCATGTAACAGGTAGTAATTTGAACTGCTGAACTTGATGTTAGCTGCCTGATTCGTAACCACTACACTACCAGAGCGCCTTGTGCCCATAAAGGTAGCAGTCAAGAAATCAAAGGATATAATGCATTGGACAAATATGCTACAAAAGAGCTGTTTAAATTGCACATGACACAAGACTTGGCATATTCAGTAGCTTCCTGTGAATGTTAAAACTGAACAATGAATATGGAAGACCAAAGATGGATTGATGATTGAATTATTGTGTTAGTGAGTATTATTGAAAATAGCATGGACTGCCAGAAGAATGAACAACAGTAGTAAGGATGATGAGACTTCATCTTAAGTACTTTGGACATGTTTTTAGGAAGGACCAATCCCTATAGAATGACAATATACTTGGAAATGTAGAGAGTCAGTGAAAAAGAGGAAGACTGTTCTGTGATGGATTGACTAAGTGGCTGCTACAATGGGCTCAAACATACCAATGATAGTGAGGATAACTCAGGATCAATGTTTCATTCTTTCGTGCATTGACTTACTATGCATCAGAATCTACATGAAGGCTCTTATAAACATCAGGATAATTAACTAATCACCTCCATTCATTTTCATATAAATTCTTTTAATGGGGCAAAGAGGTGAAAATAATATACTGTTGCTTAAAAATTTGACATCTGCTTACACCGTAGACTCTAATGAGCTGCTTTTCATTTATAGACATCTTGTTACTAAAAAAGTCATAATGAATTAATATATTTTCCAAAAGTACTAATCGTCTATCTAAATAAATATATCTAGACATATGGATAGGAGTGAATACTCTTTTAGGAAATGAGTGATAATTTATTCGGATGCCAAAATTGACAGATTTCTAAAGAAATTGTTGTTTAGAAAGGTGAATAATGAGTCATGCAAATAAAAATCTAAATTTAGAATTGAATTCTAAAAGAAATAAGTTATTGTATTACTATCACTTTCAAATTGGAATATCTAAGATATTCTTTTATGTATTGATTATATGATATATGCCAGCATACATACACAGTTTAAGTAATGGTTAATTACTCAAAGGAATAAAATATTTGTCACATACTAATTATCATTGTCCTGAAAGAGCTTCTAGTCAAAGAGAAGATGATCTGGATATTTAGCTTTCATTAAAACCATTAAAAACTATAAGTAGAAACCAAGCTCTATTACTATTACTTCCATTGCATTTCACCTCCAATAACAAATACTTATAATCTGGAATCTCCTCCAAATGTACTGGATAGTCAAGGTGTTATAACTGACATCTGTATATTATTAGATATTCAAATAATCCAATATTTGGTTGGGGATAGTAGATAAAACAAAAAAAAAGTAGGTGGCGGTAATAAAAGTCTAAACTAGCATATGTTAATTATCAAATGAATGGTTAACAAGTAAATCGATAAAATACATGCTAGGTGCTGAACCACAGGTGGAATTACAAGGAACCAAATACCTCCCCTGTTTTCTTTTTATATTTTAATTAATTCTCCTATCTTCCTTTTAAGGAGCTCTTGTAGCGTAGTGGTTACGAAACGTGTTGCGAACCTTAAGGTCAGCGGTTCGAAACTACCAGCAGCTCCATGGGAGAAAGATGAGGCTTTCTACTCCTGTATGGATTTACACCCTCGGAAACCCTGTACAGGGTCGCTATGGGTTGGAACCGACTCGACAGCACTTAACAACAACAACAACATCTTCCTTTTAGTTTCTGAAATATTTCAAGTCACTTAGAGTCTATTTTTCTGATTTACAATGCACCTTGTATATCATCACCAAATGATACTTCCATTGACTGCTTGACCCTAGAGTACATCTGCCACCCTCTTTATCTAGGAATTGAAGGTAGTTCAAAATCTAGTCTGGCTATTGTACTGTCTTTCATTACTTTTTGTCCATCCAGAGGAGAGTGCTAAGCTTCTTTTATGCCTATTAAAAAAAAGAAAGAAAGAAAGAATTAGAAGAGTAATCTTGAAAAAAATTTAGTGAGAAAGACTTGACAATTCTTGCAGTATTATACTGTATTTGAATCTGTAAATCCATGAAGATAAGAAGGTATTTTATATGAAATATAAATAGATTTTGGCAAGCTTTGAACTGCCCATACTGTGTTCTGAGCTCTAAGCAAAACTCTGCTGATATGCTGTACCAATTTAAGCTACAATTTGATTTACAAAAACATAAGGATGAGAAGCTCCATTTGGAACATTGTGTTAGCCATGGAGGTAGAATAAATTATGTTTAGACTTCCTCCTCAAACCCCTTTTATTTCTTAGAGGCTAATTTGATAGCCCTTATTTGTGACTCCAAGAAGACAAATCTAATTGCTCTTCTGCATTGAAATGATATTTTACTATTTTTAAAGAACAAAATGAGATGCATGGATTTATTTCATTGTTAGAATCATATCTCAAAAAATGGTTATAGCGGGAAGTAGAAATCCTGAGTAACATTTTCATGCACTTAAAAATTGATGGCATATTCTTGGATACCACTTGAGTATGTTACATTTTTCTAAAAAGCCTCCATCTTGTACATTCTAAATTGTACTCTTGCCATGACTATAGAGGCATTCAGATCATATTAATAGGTACTCATCATGAAAGGACACAGTGTTCAGCTCTTAGAGTGCCTTTATTTTCCACTGGATGCGCTTGTGCTTGGTAATGATGGACTTACTCAGAACTTCCAGATAGATTGCCATTGTTCACCAAACATGTTTTTATGAAGTACTTAATATGTACCTGGAGGAGCCCTGGTAGTGTAATGGATTACTAGCTGGGCTGCTAACTGAAAGGTCAGCAGTTTGAATCTACCAGTTGCTCCGCAGGAGAAAAGATGAGGCTTTTTGTACATGTAAAGTTTACAGCTTCGGAAACCCTGTGAATTTTCAAGTCTCTATGAGTCTGAAGATGGCCAAACTTCATCTGTCATACTTTTGACATATTGTCAGGAGGGACCAGTCACTGGAGAAGGATAATGTTTGGTAAGGTGGAGGGTCAGAGAAAAAGAGGAAGACCCCCGATGAGATGGATTGACCAAGTGACAGCATAATGGACTCAAGCGTGGCAACAGTAGTGAGGTTGGCCCAACATCAGGCAGTATTTCGTTCTGCTGTGCATAAGGTCGCTGTGGGTTGATACCAACTTGATGGCACCTAACAACAACAACATGTGTCGGAACCAACGTGAAGGCACTCAGCAACAACAACAGCAATATGTATCTAGTACTATTTTAAGGAGCTCTGGTAGTACAATGGTTAAGCACTTGGCTGCTAACTGAAAAGCTGATGATTAAACCCATTCAGAGGCTCCATAGGAGAAAGTCCTGGTTATTTGCTCCTGTAAAGATTAAGAGCTAGAAAACCCTATGGGGCAGATCTCTTCTGACACATGAGTCTCTATGAGTCAACCTCTCCTCTGTGGTACCTAACAATAACAGCACTATACCAGCAGGCTGTTCCATGTCTAGGGATATTGATATGATAGGGAAGTTTGTACTTACCAAGAACTGGTTGGTGAGGCAAAGGGAGTGGATTGACCCAAAATATACCCTGCTGGGCTAAGTAAAATAGATGCTGGGGGAACATAGTTGGTCACAGAAGCTCTAGTATGACTTCAGAGCCACAGAGAAGTGACTAGGGCTGTGCAAAGGGCACAGCCTTAACAAAGCGGCAACACAACTACAGGGCTTCAAAATGGGGCAGCAGGGATCTCCGCGGCTGAATGGAACCCAGCAATGGGAACTACAGAGAACATGCTTCCATGTCAGTGAGGCAGGTGGTCACTGTCAGGCTTTGTACGGATTTCCAGATTTCAAAGGCAAAATGCAGAGACTAGACTTGAAATTGCGAGAGGAAATTAAAATACTCACTAGATCTAAAAGTACACCGAGTGTGTGGGTTTTGTGTTCATGTCCATAATTTATTTATCTGCACTAAACTGCTGAGATAATAAAACCAAAGCAAGTAACAGCATCCACTATGTGGTGTGGCACTGTGGGATAATGCACGTGACCGCAAGGTCAGTTTAAATCACAAGGTCAGAGGTTGAAATTCACCAGCCGCTCCTTGGAAGCCTTATACAGGGTCGTTATGACTTGAAAACCACTCGACAGTACTTAACAACAACAACAATTATTCTTTTAGTCACTAAACCTTTTAGATAAATGATTTTCCAAACAGGGAATTTCCAAACAGCCACTTTAACACCTTGGCAAAAAGTTATTTAGATGCTATAGCTATATCAAGCCTCTTCTCAGTGCCTATTGCAGACATCTGAACAATATAGTTATGTTACTGTTCAGTTAGTTAAAGAACTAATTAGAATCAGATCTTTTAGTGTGAATGTTTGGTGAAAATATAAATTGATCTTCATCACTGAGGGAAAATACTGCTCCAAAACACTCATATATATTTTTGAGAAAGAAAACAACTTACCTAACTCCTGAAAAAGCTTGTTCAGAAGGAAAAGGGACCAAGGAGGAGGCAGAGCGGGGAGAGGCAGAAAAGAGAGAGAAAATATCAATTTTTTATCAATTGTTTTATTTCAAAAGAAAACTGAAAAACTAAAAATGCCTCAAACAAATAGCAAAAACTAGTTACTTAATAATTATCACTTCTTATCTAATTTAAACAAATGAGTCCTTCCCTAAATACTTCAACGTTAATGTATTTTCAAAGTAAAATATGCAACAGATACATGTATTTGCACATTCACAGCATAGGGTTTCTAAGGAGGGACAGGTGGGTTTGAACCACTGACTTTGTGATTAGTAGTCCAGTTCTTACCCTACAGTGCCACACCAGGGCTCTCTC
>NW_006408531.1:33227334-33235557 GCF_000296735.1 Chrysochloris asiatica | reverse complement strand
ACCCTGTATAGGGTTTCCGAGGAGTAGCTGGTAGGTTTGAACTTCTGATCTTATGGTCACAGTCCAGTGCTAAAGCACTGAACCACACGGTCAGTTTGAACTGCAAAGTCGATGGTTCAAACCCAACAGCCACTCTTCAGAAACCATACACAGGGTTGCTATGGGTCAGAACTGACTGACAGTGCATAATAACAACAACTATATATACTTATTTGAAAATATCTGTGGATAAATTCCATTATATTTTAATTCCAATTTTCCATGAACCTTTTGGAGACTCTTCTATATTTATACTTATATCTACATTTATAATGTATATATACATGTATAAGGAACTCTGGTAGTATTGTGGTTATGAATTAAGTTGCTACCCTCAAAGTCGTCAGTTCGAAACTACCAGCCATTCTGCAGGAGAGAGATGAGGCTTTCTGCTCCCTTAAAGACTTATAGCCTCAGAAAAACTATGCAGGGTCTCTATGAGTCGGAACCAAATATATATGTATATATAGAATACTATGTCATGTTCACTTAATGCTACCTAGTTTGAAATGAACCGGTTCCATGGCACATCATCACCACCACAACCAGGTCTGAAATATTTAATAAACAATTGTGTTTATGTTTTATATATCATTGCTGTAGTCATCTATTCTAATGCACTGATTCTAACAAAATGTGTGCTTGATTTGGAGATAGAAAATTCACTAAATAAAAGTAAAATCATAATCCTATATATTTCTATTGCAATTTCAATAATTTACTTCTCTGAAATTATTAACTTATTATCCATAAACACTTGCAAATAATTGTTTTAATTCTGCTAATCTGGTATGGTAACACGAAGATAAAAGGAGATGATGTAAGAGACCTGGTTTCTGGAGCTCTGGTAGTGTAGTGGTTACGAATCAGGATGCGAACCACAAGGTGAGCAGTTTGAAACTACCAGCTACTCCTCGGGAGAAAGATGAGGCTTTCTGCTCCCGTAAAGATTTACAGCCTCGGAACCCTGTTCAGGGTCGCCTATGGGTCGGAACCGACTCGACGGCATTTAACAACAACTACAACAATCTTTATTAAGCCATCTCAGTAACTTGGGCAATCTATCAGCAAGCTTGTCAATTCCCAATGCCTCTTATATCTGATCTTTCTTTCCACTCCTTCTGTCACTCTCTAAGACAACCCCTTGTCAGCTCACAGCTGGTTTCCTGCAACAATCTCCTGAGTCGTTCCCCTGTCTCTTCTGTTCTCTGTTCATCTATCCTTATACTGCAACAAGGTTAATTTGTTCGAAATGCTGCTGCTGTATGTTTGTGCAAAACTTACTTTAAATAATGTTTGGTCTCAATACCACAGAGCCTCACAGTGCTTAGAAGGAAACTCTGAGGCGCTCTCAGAGGAGGAGAGGTTGAGAAGATTTGAGAGAGGCGGTGTAGAATTTGCACAGGGACATATTTCAGGGAAACCATGAATAGAGTTTCAACTGTCATGTCTTTTTCAAGACATGATGAGCAAACTGTGGGAGATTAAGTTGTTGAGGAGGGTGTAGTCTGGTGTGTACTTGAAAAGGGCTGTCATACCAAATTGGAGTTTCATTTATAAGTCTTAGGGAGTAGGACAAGGAAGAAATGGGCATATTAGTACTCTTTCATTTGTCAGCAATGAAACACAATTCAAATCTAGCTTAACATTTGGTGGTGGCGGCTGTGTGCTGTGGAGTCGGTTCCGACTCATAGCGACCCTGTGCAGGGTTTCTGAGGCTGTAAATCTTTACGGGAGCAGATGCCTCATCTTTCTCCCACGGAACAGCTGGTAGTTTCAAACTGCTGACCTTGAAGTTTGTAGCCCAATTCGTAATAATTATGCTACCAGAGCTCCTAGCTTAACATTTAGGAGGGGGGGATTTTTATTGGATCATGCAACTGAAAAGTTTAAGGGTAGTACTAGTGTTAGGTTCTGCTGAGCTAAAATAATTACACAAAGACATTCAAAATGAAACTCCCATCTTCTCTGCTTCTTTTTCCCTCTGTGACCCCACAGTGTGATACCCTAATGGTTGCAAATCCATTACTAGTGTTTTCTATTTATTGTAAGAAAAATCTCTGGAGTTGCCTGTGATGGGGCTAAGGAGGATATGATGCTCAAATGTCCTGAATCATGTGTTGGGGAAAACAAGCAGGATGGGTTGAAGAATATCACAATCAAAAGGACTAAGAAGAAAACAGGATAGGACAATTCTATAGGAAAGTAATCGATTAGAAGAGTAGTGTGGGCAGTTGCTACTAACAAATGCCATTTAAAATTTATGAACAGAATGCTGTGAATAAGATAGATGTTGTTACCTGACCTGGTTGTGCAGTGGTTAAGCATTTGACTGCTAACTGAAATGTCAGCAGTTCAAACTCACTAGCCGCTCCTCAGGAAAAACATGTGGCACTCTGCTCCCATAAAAATGTACAGCCTTGGAAACCCTATATGGCAGTTGGACTCTATCCTATAGGGTTGCAGTGAGTTTAAATGAATTTGACAGCAATGGGTTGTTTTTGTTTGTTTTGGTTTTTAACTGATTTAAGCAAAGTCCTGGTGTGACGCTGTGGGTTAATGCGCCAGACTGCAAAGCCATTTGAACTGAAAGGTTGGTGGTTCAAACTCACCAGCTGCTCTTCAGAAACCCTATACAAGGTCACTATGGGTTGGAACTGACTCGACAGCACTTAACAGCAACAAGAAGAGATTTAATAACACTGGGCTTCTTTTGGTAGATTTCTTTGTAGTCTCTGTTGCTTAGAGATAAGTGTGTTATATGCCCTCTACCTTCCAAACCTTGCAATTATAACCAATGATCATGTACAATTAAAACAGTTTTCTGATTAAATTCAGCTACCTTGTATGCTGCCAAGTCGATTCTGACTTATAGTGACCCTATATAGGGTTTTTGAGAGTGTCTGGTGGGCTTGAACTACCAGCCTTACATATAGCAGTCCAGTGACTACGGTACTACACCAGGAGTCAAATTCTGCTTCATGTGCAAGTACTTCCTGGTAAGTCTTCACTAAACTGTCATGCAGACCCTTTTTATAGCACAATAACTGTCTCTCAGCTCACAAGCATCTGGCTAGCACCTTGTATTTAAGGTGCACTCTGAGGCAGATGCAGCGATATTCCTGAAGCAGCATATACAAGCCTTAGAGTTGGGGAAAGGAGCTCTAGTAGCAGAGTGGGTTATTAGTCTGGCTGCTAACCACAAGGTCAGCAGTTCGAAACTACCAACAACTCCACAGGAGAAAAATGAGACTGTCTGCTCCCATAAAGATTTACAGTTTCAGAAACCCCATACAGGATATGTATGAGTCAAAACTGACTCCATGGGATGCTTCCACCACTACCACCATAGTTGGGTTAGGGGAGAAAGTCATTGGTGATGTAGACAAATTAAGAACCAATAGGGTTCTAGACTTTAGGCTTTCCAATGTCCTGGTGTGGTGCTGTGGGTTAATGTACCAGACAGCAAAGCCGTTTGAACTGCATGGTCAGCAGTTCAAGCTCACCAGCTGTTCCTTGGAAACCCTATACAGGGTCGCTATGGGCTATGGGTCACAATCAACTCAACAGCACTTAACAACAACAACAATGACTTTATCACGTGGTAGCCTGCAAAATTATGATGACAGATATGTCTACACAATGATTCTAGCCAATCACCTATACTAAATACCACTTAATTCTCCAAGGCATCTCTTACATGTCCTGAGGAAATTTTGGCAATGGTGTTTGAATTCCTTAGTTTTACTATCCTAAGTTTTATTGTTGTTTAGGCCAGGCCAAAAGCTAGTCAGTCTGAAAGTATAGATTAAAATGAACTAAAATACAACTTTACATCACAGTTTAAGCCTATATTTTCAAACTATGATTAGTTGCTCATGATATGAATTAACTAAGTAGTAACTTGTTATAGTTGTTATTAAGTGCCGGCGAGTCAATTCTGACTCATAGAGACACTGTATAGGGTTTCCTAGGAGAGACTGGGGAGTGATTATCCACAGTGCCATACCAGGTTTCCACATGCTAACTAGTATTTTTAAAAACATGAAATAATATAGAAAATAAAAACAACAACGGATACCTTTTAGAGTACAACATATTTAACAAGAATAACTAAGAATTGTTTGGTAAAAACTTTATGTTTTAATTTAATTTGTCAAAAACTATATTCTGCTCTGGGTTACCATCAAAATGTTTTGAAAGACACTCATTTAGAATATCTTTGTAGAGATTTTCTCCCCTACTTTGTTTCTGACATTGCTGCTATGATTATTGTTGTTAAATATTATTGAGTAGGTTGCAATTCATAGGGAACCTGTATCAGGTTTCCGAGGAGCAGCTGAAGGATTTGAACCACTAACATGGCGGTTAAGCAGCCCATTGCTTATCTACAGTGCTCCTATACTTACATTTTCTCACTTATTTTATAATTTTTGAAGGTTAGGTTTAATTATTTATATTACATCTATGTTGTTGTTGTTGTTATGTGCCGTGGAGTCGGTTCCGACTCATAGCGATCTCTAGGTTATTTTTATACCGAATGCATATCTGAATTTTTCATAGGGAAAATGAGAAATTGAATTTATTTAACACAATGTTATCTAAAAGCAGAGTTTCTGAAATGGACCTGTTCTCTCTGTCACTGTAACTGTTACTTTTGACCTCTCTGTTCTTTCGTTACCTTTTTCCTATAAGAAATTCAGGGATGCATTCAGTATAAAAATAATGAAAAACTTTGATTATAATATGTCTTGGTGGTTTTCTTTTGGGGTCTATCCTGTTTGAAGTCCATTCAATTTCTCGAATGGCTATCTTTTCATCTTTCATAGTGTTATGGAAGTTTTTTTTTCCAACAACTCTTGGGCACTTTTCTGTATTATTATTATTATTTTATTATTTTTGTTGTCTCTTCCTGTTCTCAAATTCCAGTCATATGTAAGTTATTCCTTTTGATAATGTCTCAAATAAATAACAAACTTTCTTCGGATTTTTTGCTTGTTTTTCTGATTGATGCTTTCATTGTTGTTGTTAAGTGCCTTAGAGTCAGTTCCGACACATAGTGATAACGTATAGAGCTTCCAAGGGTTTTTAAAAAGTTTTTGTGGGAGCAGAAAGCCTCATCCTTCTTTCTCAGAGTGGCTGGTGGGCTGGAACCTAGAGTGGAAATTAGCAAATGAATATTGAGAGATTTGTCTTCAAGGTCAATAATTCCGCCTTCCATTGATTCAACTGTACTTCTTTGCCTTTTCAATTGTTATCTGTTTCTGAAGTCTAGGTATTATTCTGCTGGCTTTATAATGGCTGTTTTTTGTATAGTTATCAATGTTTTGTTTATTTTGTTAGTTTTTTCCTGTAGTGCTTTCCTAAATTGTTCTCCTTGGTTTCCTTGATCTTTTTCTCAATCTGTTGAAGGTACCTTTTAAATTCTTGTAAATTGTTTTACATTCCTTTTCCAGTAGTTCTGATACCATTTCTGGTACTAAATTTTCTGACTCTGTATTTTGCTTACTTGTCTGAGGCCCTCTTTCTTATTTTTTCATGTAAACTGAAATTGTTTTGTATAAGACATTGTGGTATCATTGTATTTATATTCAATTGATGATTGCATGTTGGTGTGTTATCAGGCACACAACCACCTGTGTCCTGTTGGATGTGATAGAAACTGGAAGTGTGAACACAGTTCTCTGTTTGCTATTTATGAAGCTTAGTTCATGGTAGGTTAATGCACTTGTAGAAGCAAGAGTGACACTTGGGATGCCTAACCCCAGGCAGAGTAGAAGTTAGGCAGGAAGAAGTACCACTGACCATTGTGCTGATGAGGGCTGTGACTAGCAGTGCCTTTGGTTACAAGGGAGAACTGTATCCCTTTGGTACAATGTCCAGCTATGTCCTATGCCTGCAGGCCACTGTATCAACAGATACTCGCAAAAGCTCAAGTGGCTGTATGACTCAATGCCAGCTGATAAACCCGCATTTTTCTTCTATCTTGCTGCTCCAGTTCAACTTTCTCTTCAGTCAGTACTCAATCCACCTCTCTTGCCCATCCTCTGAAGCTCAGGATTCCAGAGGGTCAGTTCAGTGAATCTGCTTACTCTGCTATGTTGTTCTTGTTAAGTGCCGTTGAGTTGGTTCCAACCCATAGCAACCCTCTAGAGGGTTTCCAGGGAGCAGCTGGTGAGCTTGAACCACCAACCTTGCAGTTCAAATCGACTTTGCAATCTAGTGCATTAACCCACAGCGCCACACCAGGACTCCATAGTTCCTGCAATATCTGGAATGATTTCATTTTATTGATCTTTACCATATGCTAACATTTCTATGTTCTCATTCCTGTATGTGCCTTTGAGTTTGAAGACTAGAGGTTAAATGGCAAAGAAATGAACAGGAAAATAAAAGAGTGAGAGAAAGTTGAGCAGTTAATAGTTCATTGAAGACTAAACGCACAATGCCATGGAACCCTGACCTAATAAAACCTCTGTCTGCCATCTCCTGCTGACCAGACAGGTCCAGCAGTGATCCCAAAGAGACTGCCCAGGGTGGATGCTACAGCCAGGGTGAACAATACTGGGTATGGGTGGTTTTTCATACTTGAGCTCTCAAGTTGCTCTGATTTGGTCAGATGCTTTTAATGATGTCCAGAAAGGGAATGTGATCTTTCATCTTCTGTGTGCTCCTCTTTCTCCCTCCCGACTTGCCAGTAAAAGGTATGTTTACAAGTGCCATTTCCTTTCTTCCTAACAACTAGAGAGTAGACATAGTTTACAAAACAAGCAAAAAGGGTACAGTTTTGTTCAAAGGGAGCCAGATAATTGATGGACATGACTTCTTTCATAAAAAAACACAAAAAACAAACAAAAAAACTGAACTTTGTAGATTATGTATATCCCTGCATAAGATATTTAAGGATTCTTAGTTCAGAAAGTGTGTGAATGTGCAAGGCATTGTTATCTCTTTAATTCTGTGAGGAATTCAGTCTGCCCTGGAGCCCCTTGGGTGGGAGAGGAAGCAGAATGTGTGAAGCCATACCAAAGAATCAGAACAAATCCCCTTAGGAAGCCTCAGAGAAGACAGCCTTAAATCAGTAATTTAGAATTAGCTGTGATGGTGCAAAAGTGTGTTTGCTTGGGTGCATGTTATGAAAACTCATGTTGATTCCCTTGCTTCTAAAGGAGATGTTCAATAACTAGAAAATGGGTCAAGCTTTAAATCTCTTTGTCATCTTGAAAAGTGACCCTGATAAATGGATGTTTTGGCAACAGGCAACACATTAAAACTGACACTTGACTGGCCATATCAGGTAAACTTGTTAATGCAGTTCTGTGAATAGTAACATAGTGGTTCCTTATACTGACCTGGTGAGGCCTGAACCAAAGTATGTAACGGCTAATAAATGGGTGAAGCTGAGTGTTACAGGGGTTTTCTTGGAGAAAAGGTGGTTAACTTTTGAGATGTGGACTTGTGCTTTAAAAAGGCTTTTCATATTTTTAAACATGAAAGTTGATTTTGATTAAAATGAAAAAGAAATGAAATAGACTGTTGGACTCTATATGCCAAAACTAATATGGATCACCACAAATTTATACTGAAAAGTCATAATTTTGTAGTACAAACCTTTATTCTTTTCCTTCTCTGGTTTTAATTTGAAGTGCTCATTAACTTTTTTAGAGCATTTTCGTTCTCTTTTTGAAGAGGAAGACTGTTCAGTCTAGTTATTTATGTAGCTGTCTCATATTTTCAGTTGAAATTGAGAATGTATACTTATAAGCAAATGGTAAACAGTCACCTGAGCTGATTATTACATTCTAAGGGGCATTCTAGATCTTGAGTAGCCGTCACTATGATTGCTCTACCAAGTACTTGTCGGATGATCCCTTCACTAATGCAAGGCGATAGTACTGGGTAGCAGCCTATGAGGACCAGTTGCTCTGGCCACTCTGCATATTCAAAGTGCTATTCCTCTCTCTGGTATTAAGACCTAAAGGTTGTTCATTGGACAGATGAGGACTTTTCCATCTTCATGGTCATACTGCCATACTTGCCTTCACATCTCTGAAGACAGACATTAGCTCTGATGAGGTTTAGTTACTTTATGTGCAGAGTCTTCCAATTTCTGAAGCTAAAATAAATAATAGGAATATTGTGAATGAATTCAGGGTAATGCATGATGCTGAGTAGGATTTAAAA
>NW_006408531.1:33215961-33227234 GCF_000296735.1 Chrysochloris asiatica | reverse complement strand
ATAGTAGGAATATGTTTGTACATTTCCCATAATAGGTCTTTTCTTATTACAGAAGCCTTTGATCGTAATTCTATTTGTTTAGCTGACAAGAGTTAATGTTTCCAGGAAATAAGCATATATGATTTAAAGCATGTATGATTTAAAGGGGAGTGATGTGATATGCATTTTATGTTCCTTCTAATCTTTTAAGGTCAGAATTATAATGATGGCTTTGCTATACTAGACCTCTTTAAAGTGTTCAAGACCAAAAATGTCAGTTTGAGGACTGTTATGCATGACCCAAACCATGGTATTTTCAATAGCCTCATATATATGCATGTGAAAATTAAGCAATGAATAAGGAAGACCTTAGAAGAGTTGATGCATTTGATTTATGGTTGTTGGAGGAGAAGATTAGAAGTACTATGAACTGCAGAAGAACAAACAAATCTGTGTTGGAATTAGTGTAGTCAGAATACTCCTTAGAAGCCATGATGGCCAGACTTGTCTCTCATACTTCAGACATCTTATCAGGAGGAACTAGTCTCTAGAGAAGGACATCATGCTTGGTGAATTGGAGGGTCAACGAAAAAGAGGAAGACCTCCATGAAACTGATTAGCACAGTAGCAGCAGCATTGGGCTCAAGTGTAGCAATGATTGTGAGATTGGTGGAGGACCAGGCATTGTTTCTGTGCTATATAAGGTCCCTGAATCAGTATCGCCTAGACAACAGCAGTATTATACTTTATTATAAATGCATGCTAATTTATTGTTACTATCTAAAAGCAATTCTCTAATTGTGATTTGTAGACCTTTCAAGGGACCTGGAAAGTCAAATCTATTTTCCTCATAATTGTTATTGTTATGTAATGTTGAGTAGGTTATGACTTATAATGACCCTGTACAGGGTTTCTGAGGAGTGGCTGGTGAGTTTGAACCACCGACCTTGCGGTTCAAACTGACCTTAAGGTTGAGTGCTTATCCTACAGCGCCACACCAGGACTCTATTCATGTAGTTGACATTTGCGCTGATGGTGCCAAAAACAGTGATGGTCTTATAATCACTTTAACATGAATCTAGGAGGTAGCTTCAAACTTTGTTGTTGATAAGTGCTGTTGAGTTGGTTCTGACACACAGTGACCCAGTATAGGGTTTCCAAGAAGCACTTGGTACGTTTGAACATCGACTCTGCTTGCTTCTCTTACAGCACCACACCATGCTTCAAACATTATTGTTAAGAGCCATTGAGTTGGTACTGACCCATAGCAACTCAATGTAGTTTCCAAGGAGCAGATGTTGGGTTTGAACTCCCAGTCTTGCAGTTAAGCAGTCCAGTGCTTATCTTATAGCACCACACCAGGAATCCATTTTATTCTTTACTATCAAGAGCTCACAGAAAGAAACCAATCAATGAAAATGTTTTACTTAAAGCCCTTGATGAAGTAAAAGATACTAATTGTGTTGAATCATGTGTATTGAGTATGGTTGGTGCTTGGTGGTATGCTGTGGAGTCGGTTCCGGTTCATAGCGACCCTGTACAGGGTTTCCAAGGCTGTAAATCTTTACAGGAGCCAAAAGCCTCCTCTTTCTCCCGTGGAACAGCTGGTAGTTTCAAACTGCCGACCTTGAGGTTAGCAGCCCGACTCATAACCACTACGCTACCAGAAGGTATTGAGTACATATCTGTTTAAATATTCTGTTTATGGGGCATACAAACAAACACTTTCTCTGCGTACTGATGTATGATGATTGTTGGGGGTGGGAGGTGAGGGGAAGCACTTGTGCAATTCTTTGAGCTGCTAGGTGAACTGTACACTGTAAAAAGTATCATAGCATTTTTACTTGAAAGAATTAACAGACAAACTATGATTATTTAGATGTTGGCATTTGCAGATACTTTCTTTAAAATGAACAGAGTGATTCTGTCACTTCAAGGAGGATGACCATATTGACTGTCAATAATGAAATTTGAGTTTTTCATTTGTAGAAAATGTATATCTGTCACTGTAAATTTGGGGACTATTTAACACTTGAAGACTTTTCTGAAGAGATGATGATATTAATGAAGGTGGTTCATCAGAATACTTAATGAGATGGGTCAGCAACTGGAAGATCTATATAACTCAGTATGCTATTTCCTTTTAAATGACTAATGCAAGATGTTATATAAACATGTATGAGCAAAGATCTATTCAAAGCTCATGACAAACAGATTGATTTTAATGTAACAAAATCTGAAAATTTTAGTTGTACAATTTCAAATCCCACATTGCAACTTAATCTTTAAGAAGCTGCCACTTTCGACTTTTGATGTAGTATCAAAGAATAGAAAATGGTTCATAAAATGCTCCTTCCTTTCCCAACTACATATCTGTAAAACAAGGAGCTCTGGTGGCACAATGGGTTCAGTGCTGTACTGTTAACTGAACAGTTGGTAGTTTGAACCCACTAGCTGCTCCACAGGAGAAAGATGTGTCCGCTAGTTTTATAGTCCTGGAAACCCTGTGGAATAGTTCTACTGTGTTCTACAGTGTTGCTGTGTTGGAATAGTCTCATTAGCAGTGTGTTTATATGTGAGCCACTAGATTTTCCACATACACTGAAAGCAAAGTGAAAGGCTACATGAAGAAGCAAGTATGAGAAGCAAACTATTCCATTAAGCCTATTTAAAACAAACAAATGAATCCAAATAAAGCTGACACTTTTCACTTTTTCGTTGCTGAAAATACATTTACTTTACATAAATGATTGTAACATATAATAGGTTTATTTTCATTGCTTTAAAATAAATGAATCCCTATTGAGCATTTTATCAGTTTTAGTTTTAATATGTTAAGTACACCCATAAAGACATATACAGTGTTTGAATCCTTGGTACTTTTAAAATAATATAAAGTATTCTTAACATCAAATAATATTTTAAGTAACTTCTATAATATACGTATGTAAAAATCACTTTTATAGCAACTTGACTAGAATTATAAAAGGTCAGAATGGAGGTGACTCCAGTCAGCATAGAGAGTAAGTGGCTTTAACATAAATAAATACAACCATGTAATCCTCTGTCAAAAGTAACTGCTCTGCCATTGTCTGGCTGAGAAATCGCTTCAGAATAATTCTATCATTTTCAATCAGTCTAGACCTCTTATGGCACTTTTCTCTATTGATTCCTTAGTCAGAGTTCCTCAGAGAGACAAGATGAATATTTAAAGGGTACTGAGGTCTGCCTTAGAAATAAGTTACCCAAGTTTGATTTTGCTTTTTGTAGTGACCAAAAATACAAAATCTGTTTCTTTATAATTTCAAGGAATAACAATATATTTGATGAGAGACAGACTTTCTCTCTCTACAGGGTGGACCAATCCTGATTCTCATTGAGAAGTTGCTGTCTGATGGATTGTAGGAATCAAAGAGACTTTGAAATATGACCTTACCCTCCCCTGAGCACAGATCAAAGTGCCCCCTGGGCATTTTTAACTGACAAGGTTCAACCTATTCTCAATACTGGTGGTCAGTTAAAGTAAGGAAAAGTGTGTAATAGCTATTTTACGATCATTCTCTTTCATAGTTCAAAACTATGGCCTTGAGGAATATTTACATATTTTGTCTCCTAAGTTAAATGTTGAATGTAACATAGCAATTTTCTTTGATTTCACTATAAATGGAAAGAAGGGCTCCAGGGACAGATGGATGTCTCATATTAGGTTACTTTAGAATTATATTTATACTGTAGCATTGCTTAATCTTATTTTGCTTCCACTTTATTACCTGGAAAATAGGGATAATAGTGTTGTTGTTAGTGGTAATACTAGATTGTATAAAATGTGGTTTTTATTTGTCAGTTATGCATACGTGTTAATAAGTATCATTGAGTTTGTTCTGACTAAGTGTAACAGAACATCTAGCATACTCAGCAGCCCCAAGGGAAGGGGCCGGAGACCCTAGGGGAAGGGCCTAAATGCAGGTTATGAGACCCACTCCAGATCTGACTTGGCAGCGGTGCGGGCCCTCAAGCCTCAGGCACGTAGACTCCTGCCCTGGCTTTGCCCTCTCTTCTCCTTCTTCCTGGGTTTTCTACAACTTGGCCTCCATCTCCAGGGAGGGCTGGCACCCCTGCTGCACCTGTATTTTCACTAGATGGATGTAGTTTGGGACTACACCAGCCTGTTTATGAAGCTTCTGCTGCCATATCTGAAAGACCCACTGAAGACATCTATGTTGTCTCCAACTTTTAGTATTCTTGTTGGTTTGAAGTCATCTCAACCCTGGCTCCTAGGATCACCTGCACACAGGATCACACTAAATCCAACTGCCAGTTCTGTGTCACGGTCTTACCATCTGAGAAACAGTGCTTCTTAAAGTTAGCTTCCACAGGCATGTGCTCTCTGTACCCGAGGAAGGAGGTGACACTGCATGACAGCCACGTCCTCAGAGCTACCATCCCAGGTAGGATGGAGGGTGGGGATAAATCATATGATTAACCAATTCAGAATGACAAATACTAGTCTATTTCAGCTTAGTAATGCCTAGAATATCAATCTTTATTTTTGTATTTTCATTTCTGATGACTTCACAGTCTTTGAAACACTCCTTAAACAAAAATATCAAAATGTGAAGCAATTGCTTTGTAATTTTTAAAATATTTGTGAATTACTCTTATGTATATATACACACACACACACACACACAAAAGGGCTTCAAAAGTTTGTGGGAAAATGGAATTAAAAGACAGTTGAATTTTTCCACAAATTTCCTTGAAGCCAGTGTGGCATTGTAGGATAAGCACTGGACTGCTAACCGCAAGGTTTGTTGTTCAAACCCACCAACTGCAGCGTGGAAACCCTGTACAGGATTGCTGTAAGTCAGAACTGAGTAGATGCCACTTAACAACAACAATAAATATATATACATGACGTGTGTATACATGCACACATTGTTCTCTTTGAATGGTGTTTACAAAGAAAAATAATTAGGTGAAATAGAAGGCATCAATTTTGTTTTTTTTTTAATCTAGATAAAAGATTTCATCTACTTTTGTGTGTGGTGAATGGTGACTGTGTGCCATGGAGTTGGTTCTGACTTATAGCAACCTTGTACAGGGTTTCAGAGGCTGTAAATCTTTACAGGAGCAGAAAGCCTCATTTTTTCCCCCCGCAGAACAGCTGGTAGTTTCGAACTGCTGACCTTGCAGTTCGCAGCTCTATTCATAACCACTATGCTACCAGAGCTCCTTATAATGCAATGCCTGATTTGTTCTCTCTCTTTGTTGTTGTTGTTAAGTGCCACTGAGTCAGTTCCGACTTACAGCGACCCTGTATAGGGTTTCCGAGGAACAGACTGGTGAGCTTGAACCACTGACCTTGGAGTTGAAACAGCTTTGCAGTCTGGCGCATTAACCCACAGCGCCACACCAGAACAACCTTTTGTGTGTAGACATTGGATTATTTTAAAATTTCCAATGATACTAGCATCTTTTTTTTAAATTAAGATTTAAGTAATCTAAGGTGAGGCCGCGGGAGAAAGATGAGGCTTTCTACTCCCGTAAGGATCGACACCCTCGGAAACCCTGTACAGGGTCGCTATGGGTCGGAACCGACTCGACGGCACTTAACAACAACAACAAAGGTGAGGCAAGGTATGGAATGGAAGATTACAAATAAAAGATTACAGCCTTGGAAACCTTATGGGACAGTTCTGCTCTGGCCTGTAGGGTTGCTATGAGTCAGAAAGGACTCATTGACAATGGGTTTGTTTATAACTATCTGATAAACTGTCAAATCATTGATTTGAAAAACCACCTGTGATTCACCCATATGATCATTTCATTGTTTGTTTAACAAATGCCCTAATGGATATTTTTCCTATTATTTGTGTTATTAAACATGCTTTTTAAATTTTTTTATTTCATTTTTTATGAAAATATGCTCCCATTTAATAATTTAACACATATTCTTCAGTGAGATGGAGTATAGTCTTTACCTTGTGTCCGTATTCTCATTATTTCTGCTCTAGTTTTTTCACTGTTAATTTAGACTCAGTGCCCCCTAAACTTTTCATCTATTTTTTAGAGTTACTGTTGTCTCTTTGGTCTCATATAGATACATAATTTTTTAAAAATAGCATAATACTTAATTAGGGGTGACTGTTTTACTTTTTGAGCTGAACTGTTTATTAGATTAAAGATGATTCAAGGTGTGAAGAGTATCTCAGGGCAATAGTCAGAAGGCTCCATCAGTAAGACTCAATTGTTTAGGAATTAGAAATTCTGTTCCACATTTTTTCTCTGTCTCTCAGGATCCATCTACTGTGTTCCTGATCAAAACATATAGTTATGGTAGCCAGGAACCTTCCAGTACTTCTTGTCTCATGTTAGAGTGAATAATGGTTCACAGAGGCAGTCAATTCAATAGTCCAGCTTCTTCTCTGGTTCTTAGTTTCCCTCTTCCTTTGTTGCTCTGGTTCAGTTCATGGCTAGCAGACTATGAAGGACGTGTACAAGTTGACTACTCAGCTGCCATTTCTTCTTAGCCTGCGGTGTGCACTAGCTCAGGGAAGGAGTCCTGGTGTGGTGCTGTGGGCTAATGCACTGGATTGCAAAATCTGTTTGAAGCACAAGGTTGATAATTCAAGCTCACCAGGCACTCCTTGGAAACCCTATACAGGGTTACTATGGGTCAGAACTAACTTGATGGCACTTAACAAAAACAATAGCTCAGGGGAAAGGTTGCTTCATCTTTTGTGTGGGCTCATTTTAATTGGTATGAGCCAATTATGGTAATTTCTTTTCCCTTTGTCAAAGAATGTTTTAATCTAGAAAAAGCTGATTTTCTCTTAAAAAAGAAATACCAGGGATTTTTCTTTCCACCCCCCAAATTCTATTTGTTAAAGTTTCTAATAGTCCCTCTAGAAATTTTGTCTTTTAATTCTTCATTCTCATAAGTGCTTAAATTGAATCCTGTCTTCTTGAGTTCTTGAATGCCTGTCACCATGAAGCCACACAGCATGTATCATGCTTGAGAGTATTTTATTGGATCATTTCATAGCTCATTAAAAGAAGCACATTTTAAATGGTTCAGCTGAGAGTAAAAAACACCATGAGGTGCTACAAAGATGTTCTATAAGTTTAACGTAACTACTCAGGCCTCTGGTCAGTCATAAAATCATTAGCTGTGACTGGATCATTAGTAATGATAACATCTCCTTTGATATGTACATCACTCCAAAGAAGTTTATTTCTTTTTACTTCATGCATTTCATATAAGAGGCAGTATATGTGGATAGATCTTAAAAGAACACATGCTCAAAGAAGACATTCTTTATTAAGTAAGTAAATTATTGTTTTGTTTTCAGGAGTGTTTTTAATTATATCCCTAAACAATCTGGGATATTCCTCTCCGTAGTTACCAGTCCTTAGCATTGATTTGATACCTGAATTTTTCTCCTGGAATCTACCTTGAAGTCTGTCTTGCCTCTTCTTTACCCGTTCCCAGTGTCTCCATATGCAGTCAATATACTTTGCTAAATCTCCTCTACTACGTATTGTGTAAGGGGGCTCTGGTAGCATAGTGCTTACAAATTAGGCTGTGAACCTCAAGGTCAACAGTTTTCTGCAGGAGAAGGATGAGGCTTTCTGCTCCCCATAAGGATGTACAGCCTCAGAAACCCTGTGCAGAGTGGCTATGAGTCGGAACCGACTCCATGGCACATAACTGCCAACCACCACCACATATTGTGTAACTTTCTACATTGCCTTCAAACCTGTTTAAAATATTTATTAAGATTTTTATCTTTCAACCTAAATAAATTGTTCTCAACTTTAATCTGTGACCTCAGGGATGCAAAATTTAAAATAAATAAATTGCTGTGTCAAAACTGTATTGATCTCCTTTAATTTTTGACACTATTTAAAATCTTATATGGTGATGATTTGTCAATGTTAGCTAATATTAAATCATTGTCAGCTAATAAATGGATTGAAAACAAACATCTATTGGCAGATGTGCAATGTACCAAGAGAGCAAATGTACCTTTATAATTATGAATGAAAGACTAAGGAGTCATGGGCAGAGGTTTTTGTTATAAAATCTACAAAATGAAAACTCTTGAAAGAATTTATTGAAGCCTAAGAAATTGTACTGTCAAAAACTAGTTGATCATAAATACATGAATCTGAATTGCTGATTCTTAAAAACGGCATTCATATGCAATTCTTGATGTACCTTGATTAACTTGGCAATTTAGTACATGCTTTCCCCGAAAGCAGTGATCAGTTTTTGCTCAAAATAGATTGAACTGCTATATGAATTCATGCCACAGTCCACAATACTAATCAGTTATGAAGACGCTGGAACTGTATTTTTAGCTGGCTTTGAAATAAAATTTCTTTGCTGAGTTTTCTTCCCTAAAAGAATTTCACTTTTGCTGAGGCTACATCCCTAGACAACAGGCCTTTTCTATATACATACATTATTAATTATCTCAACAAAAACAAATCCAACATCCACTGTTCTCTTATAGGAACAACTGGTTGACCAGCTATTTTATTCCAGGCATAGTTCATAGCTGTTACATATACGTTTTCTATTCAGTCCTTAGAACAACTATGCAAAGTTGATTAATTTTTAAAAATTTGTATTTTAGGTTAAAAAAAGGACCCCAGGGGTTTTAATGAACTTGCTTTGCTGAGTATACATCAGAACCTGTATTTGAATCTAGGTCTATACTACTGCAGATGCCCAACTCTTGTGTTACAGTTAATTGGCACACCCAGAAGGTTAGCAGTCTTCTCTTTCATGCTTGTCAAAATGTCTTATCTCCCCACAATAGTACAACTTCACACCCTAAAATGTAACCAGTTAGTAACATATTTCCCTTAATATTCACACCTTCATGTACAACACTTGTTGCTGCTGTTAATATGTTCTGACTTATAGCGATCCTGTCTAGGGTTTCCGAAGCTGTAAATCTTTGGGGAAGCAGAAAACCTCATCTTTCTCCCATGGAGTGTATGGTGCACTTGAACCTCCGACATTGTGGAATGCACCCCAGTGCTTATTCTATGGATTATAATATTAATTTATAATAAGATGGCCTTGAATTTCAGAGCATAATATTATGCCTTCATTCACTACATGAACAGAAAGTGAGAAATTGAAGTTAATTAAAATACTTTTAGACATTTGAAACATAAAGCTCTTAAATTTTCATGTTTTAAAGCCTTTAGTTCAATTTAAATTAAGTTAGGTTAGGTATTCTCTAAACCCCTTTCAGTCTCTTTTTAAAGTAACAAAATCTTTTTTGTCACCTGCTTCTTAATGCCGTCCTTTTTAACTCAGAAAGGAAGGTTATCTTAGTAAAAGTTTAGTAAATATCATGGATCATCTCTTATAAAGAATAACTATTGTAAGCCAATTTCAGTAGAATGGTGTCTGGAGGAAATTGTGCCATTCTGCTATGGAAATGTAATTATTTTGTCATGTGCATTTAAATAAAGTAAAGCATCAATATTATCTAAAATGGTAGCCAATTCTTGGCATGATCACAAAATAAAACAACTTTTTCCTACCCTCTGTGGAGGATAGACTCTTTTCCAATAAACAGACTTTTTTTTCTTTTTAAATAGGAATGGTTTCACATCTTAAAGTCAATATGAGAGGAAAAATGTTCAATGGAAGTTATTAAATATAACTTATTAGTCACTTTTGATTAGTACACTTGAGTAGTCTCAGTGCCTTAGAAGACATGTATCATATTACTTATTTATTAATTCACTGTCATCTCACTACTCACTTCAGCCTGAAATCATATCACCACTTTAAGGGCATCTCTATCTCCATAATGGAAGGAAGATTCTAAGGAAGACAGGGCAGGAAGCAGAGAAGACTTCTTCCCCTGAGATCCTGTGAAGCAAACATCTGAAACTATGCTATCTAAGCTCATTCTTAGTATTTCCAAAAGACAATGTGAAAATAGATCCTGGCCCCTTTATGAGGGTGGAATAGTCTTATCAAAAGGAATGGGAATGATGCCACTCACATTATACATCAGTTTCCTTTGTATGTGAATGTTGGACACAGTCTCAAGAAACTTTTTTGGATCCATTTTCTTAGCATCATTTCTCCCCATAAAAGTTGTCCAAAGGTGTGGTCCGGGAAAACATAGCTTTGAATTCTAACTTCTCTGTTTGTACTTTCAGAATATTTTTTATATTAAAATATAAGTAGCTTAAGTTCTGAGTGTTCTGTCCCAACTTCTATGTATTTTTGGAATTATCTAAAACAGGTAAGTTATAGCCCATAGAATTTTTCAATAAAGGAAAGCATTATATGATGACTAAACATGTGTAAGGAGTTCTGATAGCGTAATGAATCCAGCTGCTAACTGCAAGGTCGGCAGTTCGAAACTACCAGGTGTTCTGTGGGAGAAAGATGAGGCTTTCTGCTCCCATAAAGATTTGCAGCTTGAGAAACCCTGTGGTTTCCAAGGCTGTAAATCTTTATGGGAGCAGAACAACTCATCTTTCTCCCACAGAACACCTGGTAGTTTTGAACTGCTTACCTTGTGGTTCCAGCCTGATTCATAACCATTACGCTACCAGAGCTCCTTATCTTTCTAGTTGTTGCTGTTGTTAGTTGCCATCGAGTCGGTACTGACCCATAGCGACCTTATGCACAGCAGAATGAAACACTGCCCAATCCTGGGCCAACTTCACTACTGTTGCCACACTTGAGTCCATCGATGCTGCCACTTGGCCAATCCATCAGGTTAGGGGTCTTCCTCTTTTTCTCTGACACTCCACCTTATAAAACATGATACATTTTTCCAGCGACTGGTCTCTCCTGACAATATGTCCAAAATAGGAGAGATGAAGTTTGGCTATCGTGGCCTTTAAGGAACACTCTGCTGTGCTTCTTCCAAAATGGATCTATTGGTTCTTTTGGCAGCCCATGGCACTTTCAATATTCTCCTCCAAAACCATAACTCAAAGGTATCAACTCTTCTACTGTCTTCCTTATTCACTGTCCAGCTTTCACATGCATATGAGGTTATTGGAAAAAACATGGCTTGATCAGGGGCACCTTAGTCCTCAAGCTGACATCTTTGCTCTTCAACACTTTAAAAAGGTCTTGTGCAGAAGATTTGCTTAATGCAATACGTCGTGTGATCTGTTGACTGCTGCTTCCGTGAGTGTTGATAGTTGAGCCAAGAAGAATGAAGTCCTTGACAACTTCAATCTTTTCTCCGTTGATAAGAATGTTGTTTATTGGTCCAGTGGTGAGGATTTTTGTTTTC
>NW_006408531.1:33186658-33213618 GCF_000296735.1 Chrysochloris asiatica | reverse complement strand
CTTTCTTCCTAGTCTGTCTTTGTCTGGAAGCTCATCTGAAACCTGTCCACCATGGGTGACCCTGCTGGTATTTAAAATACTGGTGGCATAGCTTTCAGAATCATAGCAACTCACAAGCCACCACAGTATGACAAAGTGACTGACGAGTGGTGATCATTTATTTAGTTGTAATGAAATAAAAGAAGCATCAAAAGATAGGTCTGGTGATGTACCTTACAAAAATTTGCTATTGAAAACACTGTGAAGCATAATTCTGCTTTGACTCACCTTGGTCACTATGAGTAGATGTCAACTGGTCAGTTGAAAGGAGGATAAATGACAACACAGTCAAATCTTTTCCATTTACAAGCAACGGTTAGAAAATCGAAGTTCACTCAGCTAAAGGTGACTTATCTACAAATGAATCTACTTGGAAAGAAATTAACAACTTAAATGACTAAGTTAATAAGATCCAATTACAGCTAATTTGCCCATTCTTTCTTTCCCATGTCCTCCCACAGGCTTCTGAGTGTAAGTTGTTGCATGAATCTCAGGGAGCAAGGAAGAAGTTTGTAGGGCAGGAGAATTTGCAGGGAAAACATTCACATATGTTACAACTACTCCAGAGCACATAACCACCACCACTACAACTGTATTAGGGCCTGCTGGCAGACATCATGTATGGACACTTGTGGTGGTGGTAGTGTTTCAGGGAGTCGATTCCAACTCATAGCGACCTTGCATAGGGTTTCTTGGCTGTAAATCTCTAAGGGAGCAGAAACTCTCATTTTTTCTCCTACGGAACGGCTGGTAGTTTCGAGCTGCTTTAAGGTTAGCAGCCCAACTCGTAACAACTACATTACCAGAGCTCCTTTGTGTGGACAATTTTTGTTGTTATTGTTGGGTGCCATCAAGTCAGTACCGCCTCATAGCGACCATATGCACAACAGAACAAAACACCTCCCAGTCTTGAGCCAACCTCTTAATCTTTGCTATACCTGAGCCCATCACTGCTGTCACTGGGCCAATCCATCTGCTTCATTTCATTTTTGACAATTTCCAATTTTCCTAGATTCATACTTTGTACATGCCATGTTCAGATTATTAATGGATGTTTATAGCTCTTTCTCTTCATTTTGAGTTGTGCCCCATCAGCAAATGAAGGTCCCAAGGGCTTTAATCCATTCACATTATCACAGTCAACTTCACTTTGAGGAGGCAGCTCTTCCCCAGTCTCATTTTGATTACCTTCCTACCTGAGAGGCTTATCTTCTGGCACTGTGTCTGACAGTGTTCCATTGTTATTCATCATGTTTTCAGTGACTAAATATTTGGAAGTAGTTCGTCTCTCATTCTTCTTAGTCTGTCTTCGTCTGGAACCTCATCTGAAATCTGTCCACAATGGGTGACCCTGTTGGTATTCAAAATATCCATGGCATAGCTTTCAGAATCACAGCAACTCACAAGCCACCACAGTAAGACAAACTGACAGACGTGTGGTGGTGTGTGGATAATATATATGTCTATATAGTAACAACAACAACAACATATAGTGCCATTGTATTGGTTTCCACTCACAGTGACTCTGGATAGGGTTTCCAAGGAGTGGCTTGATGGCTGGTGGGTTTGAACCACCAACCTTCCGGTTAGTAGTCCAGCGCTTATCCTACAGCACCACACAGACTCCACAGTACTTCACAACAATATCAATATATATACATCAAACACACATGCATATGTCTACATACAAATGAGAGGCCTAAAATAAGTACTTGGAAACATGAACTTAAAAGATAATGAAGTTTTTCAATGAACTTTAAAAACCTATATATATATATACATAACACACAAATACACATTCTAAATGATACTCTGCTTGTTTTCCTTTATCAGCTCTCTGGCTTACCATTTTGGTCACCATTGCTTTAGTTCAAATACTTTTCCAAATTTTTTGGCATATTACCTATTGTCTTTTATTTTCAAGTTATCCTGCTCCTTAGCTTTTTATTTAGTAATCCCCTTCCACCATTCAAATGCTAAATGGGCCTTGCCAAATTTTTGACATGTATTTTTGTTCATTTTATGGTAAAATATTAACGCATTCATGTTAACATATCCTTGGTACAGTCTACAAAATATAGTGATACTATCTGTAATAATATACTTAGGAAAAATAGGCAGGTTCCTTATTTCTGGTAAATTAATTTTACATTGATTTTGTCATCAGCTGTGCTAACATACTGAGAGATATTATTTTGCCAAGTCCTGTGTTGCTCAGAAAAGATACTTATATGTTCATATTACATTGCTGAAATTGCAAAGGTACAGAATGATGAAGCTGAATAGTTGTGGAATTTGGGACTAGGTATTACCAAGAAAATTAGCAAGTGTGACCTCTAGAGTTTAGAAGCAACCTGGAGTAGTATTGTAGCAGATGGGATAAGGAAAGGAAAGAAATAACACAGAAAAGCCATCTTAGAATAGAAAATAAGAGTTTAATGTCTTGGGATTCAATAGAACAAAGCATAACATCCTAAAGAATTGTTAAGAAACAAAATACTCCCAGATTATGAAATTTAAAAAGTGGGAATGGCATGTAATTCATTGAAAAATAGAATAGTAAAAATCTGTCAGTGAGAGACACTATGTCTTCCACTTTGGTGTGTGCAAGAGTGGAAGAGTTCCGGTTTGCTGATTCTTAACACTGATGTGTCATTTGCTTCAGGTAATAGATGGCTAGCATATGACTTGATAAGTATTTTAAATCAAGCCTATCGGGTTTGCCATCATAACATTTACTAGATAAAATACTTCATGCATCTTTATCACTTATATTTTAATATTAGTAAGTGGCTTTTTAAAAAGAAGATCTAATGATCTAGGGTGTGTGAAGAGTGACTTGCAGAACAACACATTTGCTGAATATAGGCCTCTCCCACTGCTAAGCGGCACAGGCAAAATAAATCCTCCTACTTGCCATGTGGTATACTAGAAAATGCATTTTTCAAAAAGAAATAAATGCAAAAGTACATTGGCAAAATGAATATTTAATAAAGTAATTCAATGAGGTGTATGAAATAACCTATTGGTTCATTTAATATACACTCAATCGATAAATTTATATAAGAAAAGGAATCAGATGACCAAAATATCCACAATACTTTTCCAAATTGTAGATCTCATAAAGGAATATTAGATTTAATACAGCAAAATATTTTGATACCTACTGTGTGCCAGAACTTGAGGTAGATGCTTTTAAAGGTTGGTGGTTCAAGCTCACCATCCTCTTCTCTGAGACCCTATATAGGGTTGCTATGGGTAGGAACTGACTGGACAGCACTTAGCAACAACAACAACAACACCATATTTTGGTGATGGTGGTGTACCATGGAGTAGGTTCCTACTCACAGTGACCCTGCATAGGGTTTCCGTAGCTGTTAATCATTACAGGAGCAGAAAGCCTCATCTTTCTTCCACGGAACAGTAGTTTCAAATTGCTGACCTTGAGCTCAGCAGCCCGACTTGTTACCACTACAGGACCAGAGCTCCTTTAAATTTCACAAAAACAATGAACATTTGTTCAGCTTAATGAAGTGAGGGTGAATACTGAAATGTTGTTGTTAAGTGCTATGGAGTTGGTTCCAACTCATAGCAACCCTGTATAGGGTTTCCAAGGAGTAGCTTGTGGTTTTGAACTGATGATCTACAGCTCAAACCGATCTTGTGGTCTAGTGCTCATCCTACAGTTCTACGCTAGTAACCAATATTAAAATGTTGTTGTTGTTGTTAAGTGCCGTCGAGTTGGTTCCGACCCATAGCGACCCTGTACAGGGTTTCCGAGGGTGTAAATCCTTACGGGAGTAGAAAGCTTCATCTTTCTCCCGCGGAGTGGCTGGTAGTTTCGAACCGCTGACCTTAACGTTTGCAGCCCGATTCGTAACCACTACGCTACCAGAGAATAGAACAGAGTAAATCAACAGCCAAGCAGGAATTCTTTATAATGCCCCATCCTCTCCCCCATTTATCTAATAATTTAATAATTAATAAGAGAAAATGTTGAATATCCAATTATTTCCTTAAAACTTGCTTTAGGTATTTTCTTTAGTCTTACTGGTTCTCACAATGTTGAATATAAAATTATTAGGAAAGAGATGTTATGTATGATACTTTATAGATTTTAAAACTACCCAAGAATAATTTTGTACTTATGCTACAAATGTAGTCTCTTTAGAGCATGATCTCCCTAAAGATGGGATGCCAATTAAAACCTAGCTCTATTGTTACTAAGGTATAGGGGGACCCTGGCCCTTCAAGGGAGGGTCCTTGTCTTGGCTGACCAAGAATGATCAGGTTAGACAGTTTCACAAGAGATAAAGATGTAAAGATTTATTGAAAGGAAAAGATCGGGCTAGAGAAGACAAAGACTCATAGGCAACACTAACGTCCAGTCTCTCCAAATGGAGGGTTTGCTGGAGTTTAAAAGTTTTAAGGTGGGGAAAAGCATCATGTTTTTTCATAGGGAAATGGTCCAGTTAGGTGGGCCTATGTTAACTGAATGTATACACAGCGTTTCTTTAAGTTGGATTCTATTCCAAAAGCCTCTGGTAGAGGAAGACAGCACTTATTTGGGGATTGCAAGCACGGACTCAAGTTCAAACCTCTCCCAAGGACTAGTGTTCTGCTTTGCTTGAACAGAAGGTCGTCCTTTGAAGTTATGCCTTGGGCACTGGGGAAACCATCTTACAAGGCAGTGAAATAGGGACTTTTTATGGGCGGTCTTCCTTAATAGCATGTCCCATCTTACTAGAGAGTAAAATATGGAATTACTACAGATAGTTTTACTTAATGGCGTGCCCAAGGATGTGACTGCTCATATATGCACCCTGAGCATGTCCTACACATCTTCATAATTGTTCAAACAAGGAGGGGAGCAGGCCCAACCATTTCTCAATGTTTAGTGCTCATGTTTCCTGGATCCCTTTTGTCCTTGTCTCACTTTGTTAGCTGTCAAAAGCCAGCATGGGGGTGGGGGATGCAGTGGGGCCAGGTAGACAAATGCACACATTATATGGGCTATTCCTGGAGTATATGGATGTATTCTTATTTGTATATTTTCAGAGCCAAGCTCAGTGTCTGGAATGAATTAAGTGATCAGTAAATCTCTGCTCAGCTGAACTAAGTTGTAGGTCAACAGTACTAGTAGGAGAAAAGGAGAAAAAAACCACTTGCTGCCTTTTATTGACTGTGAGGCCACACATTGATGACTGTGTTGGTGTTTCTAGTTGTGTGGCCTCCTTACTCAGCTATACACCCTGAACGTGCCCTATGTATCTTCACAATTATTCAAGCAAGGAAGCAACAATGCTTTTCTTATGTGTGGTAACAAAGCTGGCAGAGAGCCAGCATAAGAGACCCACCCCCCCCCCCCCCCCCCCCCCCCCCCCCCCCCCCCCCCCCCCCCCCCCCCCCCCCCCCCCCCCCCCCCCCCCCCCACTGGCATCCAGTCAATTCCAACTCTTAGCGGCCCTATAGGATACAGCAGAACTTCCCCTTTGGGTTTCTGAGTCTGTACTTTTTTACAGGAACAGAGAGCCTCATCTTTCTCCCCAGGAGCTGATGATGGGTTCAGACTGCTGACCTTGTGATTAGCAGTCCAACCCATAGTCCACTAGACTAGCAGGGCTCCTTACATAAAAACAGTACTTTTTTAGTATGTTTTGGGGAGAAAACAAAAACGATGAAGCTGAAATTGTGTGTGTGTGTGTGTGTGTGTGTGTGTGTGTGGTTAGGAGGATGTGAGAGATAGTAACAGACAAAGATCTTTGTGGCACATACATAATGCAGAGTATTTGGGATTCCTAAATGACTTTGTAGCGTAATGGTTATGAATCAGGCTGCAAACCTCAGGGTCAGCAGTTTGAAACTACCAGTGGTTCTATGGGAGAAAGATGAGGCTTTCTGCTCCCATAAAGATTTACGGCCTTGGAAACCCTGTACAGGGTCGCTGTGAGTCGGAACCGACTCCACGGCACATAACAACAACAAATGACTTTGTATTATTATTGTATTAATATTTTCTTGTTGTTAAATGCCATCCAGTCAGACTCATAGAGACCCACTATAGTGTTTCCAATGAGTGTCAACTGCTGACCTTGTGGTTCAAACCTACCTTGAGGTCCTAAGTTTACCCTAAAGAGACATGTTTTATTATGTGTCCATGTGTGTATTCTACAATAGCAAGAGGCTGCCAAGAAGTAAACCTTTCTCTATGATCCTCATCAGTCTCTAAATAACATGTTTGGCCCATCTTCAATGCTTCTAAGAAGAAATTAATGGTTATCTAGCTGCCTGTGGAATTTTACGTGTTCATCTAGTAAAGGTAATATATCATTATATACTTTTGAATTTAATTTTTATTCTTATTATAATATTATTTTTTAATTTAAGTAGGTGATGGATAATTTATTAATACTGGAATGTTCATTTAAAGCCTAAAGGGAAAAGGCAGTTTTAAATTCAAGTGTAAAGATTGCAGAACAATGTGAAAATGATCAGGGTAGTCATTTTTGTGCAATAGTAGAATAACATGCATAACACTATTTGACTTTTCCAAACTAAAAAATAATGAAAAATAAAAATAGAACCAAGACAGCATTTTTAACTATATACATCTGTTTAGCTGAACCTTTGTTATTGATGTTGCTGAAAACTGATGAAGGTTATATGGCAACGTTGTTGTTATTAAGTACCTTGGAGTCGGTTCTGACTCATAGTGACTCTGCACAGGGTTCCCGAGGCTGTAAATCTTTACTGGTGCAGAAAGCCTCATCTTTCTCCCACAGAACGGCTGGTCATTTCGAACTGCTGACCTTGAGGTTAGCAGCCTGATTTGTAACCACTACGCTACCGGAGCTCCTTATATGGCAATAGTGATAAGCAATATTTCCCTTTAGATACTGTCTGTTTCCCTGTATATTTTTGTATATAATATGTTATGTGTGCGTTTGTTTTCTACAAAAAGAAAAAAAAAAAAAAAATCAATGAAGTGCCATTGATTAACAACACCCAACCTACATGTTTTAGTAAATAGCTTTGCCTATTGCTCACATAATGTTGTTGTTGTTAAGTGTCATCCAGTGGGTTCCGACTCACAAGGACCCTGTATAGAGTTTCTGAGGAGTGGCTGGTGGGTTTGAACTACCAACCTACCAAACTGACCTTGAAGACTAATGCTTTATCCTAGAGCACCACTCCAGGGCTCCCTGGCATGATTGTTGTCGTTAAGTGCCTCTGAGTCAGTTCCAACTCATACTAACCCTGTATAGGGTTTTTGAGGAGCAGCTGGTGAGCTTGAATTGCTGACCTTGTGGTTCAAACCGAACTTGCAGTCCAGTACCTTAACCTACAGCACCACATCAGGACTCCATGATTGTTATTGTTGTTGTTGTTGTTAAGTACCTACTAATAGGTTCCAATTCCTAGCAACCCTGTATAGGATTTCCAAGGAGTAGCTGATGGTAAGCAGTCCAGTACTGATCCTATAACACCATACCAGGAGTCCAGGACTAGATACCTTTAATATAAAGTGTTGAGCAAAGGAAAACAGACATGTTTCTCTTTCTTTTAGCAGAAATGTAGTGAATAGAAAGACAAATGATGTATAATATCTTTTTTAAAATACCTTTAAAAGTCACTCCATGAATTAGACATTCACAAGCATGCTGAACCACAAGGTCGGC
Organism: Chrysochloris asiatica; assembly: GCF_000296735.1. Lineage (NCBI taxonomy): Eukaryota > Metazoa > Chordata > Mammalia > Afrosoricida > Chrysochloridae > Chrysochloris > Chrysochloris asiatica. The sequence continues at coordinate 33,205,900 of NW_006408531.1, read as the reverse complement.
AGTTCAAGCTCAGCAGCCACTCCTCAGAAACCCTATACAGGGTTGCTATGAGTTGGAACTGATTGATAGGCACTTAACAACAACAACAACAACAATGAGTAGCATATTGTCTAGTTCCAGCAAAAAGGGTGAATATTTTTGTTCTATTATGTAGAGTTAAAATATGTTGCATTAGTGCCTTAAACTAACTAGTACGGTTATGTAAAAAATAATTAAGATATAAAATACCTGTTAGAAAGTAACTCAGTAAAGGTCATTTCATCCTTCTCTCACTAGTTACAGCTCTTAAAAGATATTACTTAAATAAATTAGTGATGGATGAGTTAAGGAGAAGAAAGTTAATGTTGTGTTTAAAGTGGCTACTTGTTCAGAGTCCCTGGACATCAATTGTTTCTCACAGTTATGCATTTACTTTTTAACTAGCACCCAGTGCAAAATAATCTGAGAATTAGCTGGCAAAGTTTAAATCACTACATTTGGGACAATGAAGGGAAAATTGATGAACAGATTGTTGATGGGTGATTTCATTCTCACTAAGAGAATACCATCCCACCAAAAGAAAGAGAGAAAGGCCTTTGCATTATTAAAAGCCTATTCTGCAACACTGTTGGGAATTTGGCTGGGCCATGAATGCTGGCAGGTTGTCAGGGAAACAGGAATAATGCAACTGAATGCATAGCCTTCCACAAAATGGTTTTAGCATTGTGACTTTTTATTTTCTAATGACTGTTCTGGAGTTTTAACAGTAACATTAATGGAAAGAAACATATTTTCTACTTTAATTACACATACCTCTTTGTTAGTACAGGAGTAATAAAAATATTTTCACTAGGCATAGTATCATGCCTATAATCCAAAAGAATGTTTTGATGCAGATTGTCTGCCCTTTCTTCTGAAGCACCTTTAGAGTCAATCTGCCTATCTTTCACTTAGTAGTTGAACACTTAACTGTTTGTACCACCCAAAGAGTTTATATTTTCTCCCAGTTGCCTGACTAACTTGTGATTCTAGTTAGGCAAGTTGCATCCCTTCTCTATCCTTCTGTTTTATCTGAAACATGGTCTAAATTATAATATCTGAAAGACAGACGTGCTCAGTAACTACCATTTAATAATGTCTTTATTATCATCTCCAACTATATGATTTACTCATGCTGCTTCCACTCAAAATGCCCGAAGTTCCACTTGCTACCAATCCAACTATGTCACATGTTAAAGTAATTGTAAAACGTTTTCCTTTAACACTGTGCACAAGAAATACAAGATTCTGCCACTGTGTTTTGGTGCTTCTTGTGAGATGGGAATAATGTTTGGGGTTTGCCTGTGATAGCAGTAAAAGCCAGCCGACTGTCCCAAAGGACCTTGTCAACCAGGAGAATCTGATTACAATACCAGAGAGAAATAGCACAGATGTTAGTATTGGAAAGATATGTTTGGAAAACCATTTCTTAGAGATAAGTTAAAAACAGATTTAAATCACTTGGTTAAAAGAATAAATAATGACTATTGTGTCTTCTTTTAACTTTAAGATAGATACTGTGTAATTAGGAATTATCTATTATACCTCAGCTAACATGTTATATCCATAATAACATTGATTTGGTAGCCACAAAACCCACATTGTATCTGGCTCACAGAGCTTTTCTCAAGGCCAGATCTTAGTGAAGGAATGCTGTCAAACTATGATGTTTGGAGACATGACCTTGTTCTTCACCTATTTTACTTTGCACACATGTATGTGGTATGCTTGAACATAATTTATCTTTTCCCTCAGTAGTCTCAGCTGAGAGTATTTTCACTTGTTTTATGTCCCCTATACTTCTGAGTTCTGGTAGCATACTGGTTAGGAGTCAGGCTGCTAACCTCAAGGTTAACAATCGAAACTATTAGCTGTTCCACGGGAGAAAGATGAGGTTTTCTGCTCCCTTAAAGGTTTACAGCCTTGGAAACCCTATGCAAGGTCGCTATGAGTCAGAACCAACTCCACGGCACATAATCACCACCACCACCACCATACTTCTGACTGGGAGCGCTGTGGCTTCATGAGATAAGCACTGGACTGGGAACCACATGGTTCATGGTTTTAGCTTGCCAGCCACTCTACGGAAGAAAGATGAGGACTTCTGCTCCTGCAAAAATTTTAAAAGCCTCAAAAACTTATACTGAGTTGTTTTGAGTCAGAACCGACTCAAAGACAATTTAAAAAATACAATTACTCAGATTATAGTCTCTTGGTTGATTATTTATTGCAACTTCTCTATGTTTAGTCCTAGTGTGGCGCTATGGGTTAATGCACTGTACTGCAAAGTCACTTTGAACTGCAAAGTCAGTGGTTCAAGTTCACCAGCTGCTATTCAGACACCCTATATAGGATCGCTATGGATTGGAACTGACTTGACGGTTCTTAACAACAACAATGTAGTAATTGCTGTTGTTGTTTTTAGGTGTGGTCAAGTGGTCTCTGACTCATAGCAACCCAATACACAACAAACAAAACACTGCCTGGTTCTGTGCCATTCTCACAATTGTTATGTTTGAGCACATTGCTCCTGCCACTCTGTCAAATCCATCTAACTGAAGATTTTCTTTTTCACTGACCCTTCACTTTTTCCAAGCATGATGTCCTTTCTAGTTACTGGTTCTTCCTAATAACATGTCTTTGATGTTGTTGTTAAGTGCCAACAAGTCGGTTTGACTCATAGCGAACCTGCTGTATAAGGTTTCTGAGGAGCAGCTGATGAGTTGAACTGCTGACCTTTCAGTTGAAACCGACCTTGCAGTCTTGCACGTTAACCAGCAGTGCCATACTAGGACTCCATCATAGTTTATCGAAGATTAGAGTAGCCAAATGGCCTTTGGAAATCAATAGACTTCTCAGGTTATGATAAATTGGAAAGTTTCAGTAGAATGATGTGAGCAAAAGTTAATTTTAAAGAACTACAGAGAGATTAAGGAGCTCTCGTAGCATTGTGGTTACAAATCAGGCTGCTAACCTCAAGGTCAGTAGTTTGAAACTACCAGCTGTTCCACGGGAGAAAGATGAGGCTTTCTGCTCCCGTAAAGATTTATAGCCTCTGAAACCCTGTACAGGATTACTATGAGTCGGAACCGACTCCACGGCACATAACCACCACCACCACAACCACAGAGAGATTGTTGTTTTTAAGTGCCATCGAGTTGGTTCTAACACAAAGTGATCTTATATAGGTTTTCAGAGGAGTGTCTTGTGGGTTTGAACCACTGATCTTGTGGTTAGCAGTTCATTGCTTATCCTACAGCATCACACCAGAACTTCAACATGTCTATTATTGTGCTTGTTAAGTGCTGTCAAATCAATTCCAACCCATAATGACCCTTTATAGGGTTTCCAAGTACTTGGTGACCTTGAACTGCTAATTTTGTGTTCAAACCAATTTTGCAGTCCAGTGCATTAACCCACAGTGTCACACCAGGACTCCAAGATATCTATTGTTGTTGATGTTGGTTAAGTGCCATCGAGTTTGTTTCAAGTCATAATGGCCCTGTAAAAAGTTTCCAAAGAGCAGCTGTTGAGTTTGAACTGCTGACCTTGTGGTTCAAACTGACCTTGTGGTCCACTGCATCATTCCACAGTGCCACATTAGGACTCCAGTAAGTCTATGGTGGTGGTGGTGGTTGTTATGTGCCGTGGAGACAGTTCTGACTCATAGCGAACCTTCATAGGGTTTCCGAGGCTGTAAATCTTTATGGGAGCAGAAAGGCTCATCATACTCCATTGGAACCGCTGGTAGTTTCGAACTGCTGACCTTAAGCCTAGCAGCCCGATTCGTAACCACTATGCTATTAGAGTCTAGTCCAAATATTTTTGTATTGTTTGTATAAAAGCAAAACCACCATGCTGCTTGTTATATCAACCCTTAGAGAATCGTTTCTTTAGAAAGAACATTTCCTTTCTCTTTTCACTCTGAATATGATAGTTACTTATCTTTTATTGAGGGAACGAAATGAACAGTTCATCAGCTTATCTCTCTGTTATACATCTACTTTGGTGCCTTTGCAAACAAAATATTTACCCCAATAGCTGTAAAAGAATGTCCTGACCTTGCCAATTTTTGAAATACGGGGAAAGTTAAACCATACCCCATAGCAATCAGTAGCCAAAATAATTTCTTTTCTACTTCAAAAGTGTGTATGTGGGTTTTTAAAACTGCTAATGAAAGCATTAGAAAGATTAGCTTTTGAAGTGGTGAGCAGCTTTCATTTACTTTCCTTCTGGTATTCCCTCTGCCTCCAGCTAAAATTTAGAACCTTAAAAATGTTGCTCTTAGGTGCTAAATTCAGTTGATGTTCTATCAAAGTGCATTTGGATTATCAAAGCTTCATTCTTATCTTGCAGCTCAGTAATCCTGAGAGAACACTAGTCAGGTTAGAATTGACAAGCCTTGTGTCTGGTACTTTCAAACTAGAATGCTTTCACATCCTTACTGCCTACCTGTGCTAGTTAACTCTTTCTCCTGTCTCCAGACTGGGAGACAGCCCCGGCATTGTGATAAGAGATGCAGTATTCACTTACAAAAAGCAAAGTAGCAGTTTTAGCTCTTCATACAGTAGGAGAGATCTACAAAGAAGTTACCAGCCAGAAGAGTTTTATGATCAGCTAAATCCAGTTTAAAAATTCAGGAAATTTGAAAACGATTTTATAACAGTATTTATGGAGTGTTGGTGTGGTGCTGTAGGAAAAACACTGAACTGCTGCTAACTGAAAGGTAGCAGTTCAAACCCTCCAGCCACTGCTTGGAACATTATACAGGGTCTTTATGAGTCAGAACCAACACGATGGCACTTAGCAAGAACATATTGTTATTGTCTAAATGAGAATTTTACTTTGGGGTTCCTTTGAGAGATTTTGGAAGCTGGTAATTACTGAGATGATTTTATATCTATGATTATTCTTTTCTTGAATATTATAGAATTCAGCACCATTGAAATTTATCTGCATATTATTTCTTAAATTTACTTTTTGGATAGTGAAAACATGCAATTTAGAGATTTCCTGTATGTTTTATCTTTAAAAATTTTTTCCCCATAGAATCATATCAGATAGGAACGATGAAACCTCCCAGGTGAATGAAATAGCATGTGGATGCTTTCTTGAAACTATATGTTCTTATTGGAGGCTTTGATGATCCTTTTGTGCCACATTATGTTGTTGTTAAGTGTTGTTGAGTCGGTTCTGACTCATAGCGACCCTGTTAGGGTTTCTGAGGAGCAGCTGGTGAGCTTGAACTGCCGACTTTGTGATTCAAACTGACCCTGCAGTCTAGTGCATTAACTAGCAGTGTTATACAGGGACTCCAATACAGTTTACCGAAAATTAGAATAGCTAAATGGCCTTGGAATTCAATAGGCTTCTCAGATTATGATAAAATGGGAAAGTTTCAGTAGAACGATGTGAGCAAAAGTTAATTTTAAAGAACTACAGAGAGATTGTTGTTGTTAAGTGCCATAGAGTCGGTTCTAACCCAAAGTGATCTTGATAGGTTTTCGGAGGAGTGTCTGGTGGGTTTGCACTGCTGACCTTGTGGTGAGCAGTACAGTGCTTAACCTAAAGCACTATGCCAGGATTCTACAACAAGATTGTTGTTGCTGTTGTTAAGTACCGTGGAGTCGATTCTGACTCATAGTGAACCTGCACAGGGTTTCCGAGGCTGTAAATCTTTATGGGAGCAGAAATCCTCTCATCTTCCTCCCACCTAACGACTGGTAGTTTCAAACTGCAGACCTTGAAGTTAGAAGCCCAATTCGTAACCACTACGCTACCAGAACTCCTTAACACAGTACAAAAAAAAAAAATTAATACAAAACAAAATTCATTTGGCAGGAAACTTGTGTCCACTGCTCTTAACAATAAATGAAAGGCCCGTGATTGTGCACAAGTCAGAAGGGACAGCAATCTCTAAAGGTTGTATTGTAAAGGAGACTTTTGTAAAAGTTAGGGTACTGTGATTTCCTTGTGCAGTTTGAAATGCCTGAGCTTTAAATGAACATGGTTTTCTGAAGGAACAGGAATCACGAACTTGCTCTAACTGCGGAGTGAGAAATGGGTTTTAAGTGATGCTTTTCTTTATGACTAAGCATTGGGCTGCTAACCAAAAGATGGGTGGTTCAATGCACCAGCTGCTGCAAGGGAGAAAGATGAGACAGTCTAAACCCATAAAGATTTACAACCTCAGAAACCCTAGGGAGCTGTTCTGCTCTGTCTTAAGAGAGTTGCTTCGAGTTGGAATCGGCTTGGTGGCAGTGGGTTTGAGTTTCTTTATAATCTTGAAATCCAGAAGATGACTACAAATTCCATATTAATTAAGGGGAAACTAAAATGCAGCACTGAACATTGGCGAATCAATGGTAAAATCCTTGCCATCCATGCAAGAGACCCGGATTGGCTTCCTGGCCCATGCATCTCATGCATATCCACCACACATTTGTCAGTGGAGGCTTGTGTGTTGTTGGGATGCTGAGCAGGTGTTATCAGAACTTCCAGACTAAGACAGAACGGTTTGCCAATCTACTTTTGAAAATCACCATTGAAAATGCTGTGTGTGAATCACAACAGTTGAATCCACAATTGAGCCTGAGGACTGTGCACAACCAAGCTGCATTATGTTCATTTGTGAATAGATTTACCATGAATTGGGAGGTGACTGACATGTAACAACAGCAAAATTCGATGGTCATTTTATCCAACTGATGTTGACAGCGACCATTTTCACTAAATTGGTCATCACTGTAGACTCCAGCATATTCCTCGAACTGACTGGGACACTCACCCTGCTTTATAAAGAAACTTGAAGAATTTTGTAGTATTTGTTTAACTGATGCATACTTAATTTTTAAAAATGCAAACAAGACTGTCAAAAATTAACAATAATATTTATAACTGAATATACTGGCACCCAGAAATAGCTATATAGTTAGATAAAATGTATAGTTTTACTCTAGCACATTACTACACTAATGTAATAATGATTTAATATATAATAAGGAACATCACTCTCAATATTCTTTTTCAAATATCAGGCTGAATTCAAGTGATTTTTGGAATTACAAAATAAACAATTTCTGTTTTATTATTGGGGATGTGGGAATGTAGAGACTTGGTGTGGCATATAAGGTAAACACTGAAATGCTAATTGTATGGTTGGCCATTGAAACTCACCAGCTGCTTCTCACAAACCCTATGTAGGGTCACTATTAGTCGGGACCTACTTGACAGCACTTCTCAACAACAAAAGGAAAGAGCTAAGATAAAGATAATGACAGTAAAAAGATACAATTATATGTTGTTGTTAAGTGCTGTTGAGTCTGTTCTTGCCCATAGTGACCTTCTATAGGGTTTCTGAGGAGTGGCTGGTAAACATGAGCTGCCAACCTTTCAGTTCAAAACGACTGTGCAGTCCAGCGCATTAACCCACAGCGCCACATCAGGACTCTCTCTCTCTGTATGTGTATGTATTTTATGTAGGGTGTCCTATTTAGAAATCTTCGCAGGCCATTCACCATTTCTTTGATACCATATATGACAAGAACAAACCTTAAAATGTTTTATTTTCTAAAAATATGAAAGCTCTTTTAAAGGAGAAATCAAACCTCATTTCTTAGAAAATTACAAAAAAATAAAAATAAAAAAAGTTGTCATTTAGCTTTTTGGCAGTCAAGATACATTATGAGGAAATATAAAATAATACCTCTTTAAACAAAGATTGCTAAAACACCTGTCAGGCCAAATGGCCAGATGGTAGCTGAGATCATATGCTTTTAAAATTACAGCATTTAAAGATTATGGAGTTTCATGAGGATTTTTAGCAGATTGTCTTATATTCCTAGAATGCTTAACTCTCCGACAGTTCTGTTTTGAGTAATGAGGGTGTACAACACAAGATGTCAGGCACAGAGGACATGGGAAACAATGGGCTAATCTTCATTTGTAGACACTGCATTTGATACGTTGCACAGGTAAGGATCATACACACTCGTACACAATGATTTGCCTGGGGAATGAAAAGCAATATAACCTGCAATGCACTGGTAATGGTAGGCAATGTATACTTGTCCCCTGCGTATTTTAGTTAGACAAGAATTCTAGGTATAAAATATTGACTTGCAGGGAGTTGGCATGGTATGGGGAAATGAGACTTGGATTGTTAGGGTCGCCCTTTTCATCCTTTATCTGATACCGTGACCTTTAGCAAATCACTTAGTGTGCCTGAGTCTTAATATGCTACCCGTGCAAAAGTAGAGGTTAATGATTTCTAGGGTTTCTTGCAAAATGTGCACTTTCTGACTTTTTCACTTTTTAATTGTATCAGCCAGAAGGATTACAACTCCTTATTATTATATAGTTGGTTTTTACAAGATAGCCCAGGTATTTTTAATGTTCACTATTTATAATGAATTAGTTTAAGAACAGAATCAAATGTAGTACTTCTAAATCATAGCCAAGTTCAGAAGGTTTTGCAAAAGACAGCAGTAAAATCCTCCAAATGCAAAAGCTTTAGAAACAATTTCCATGAACATCAGACTGATATTCTGAACTATATACCTTGGTGTGGCACCATATGATAAGCGCTGGACTGGTACCTGAAAGACTGGTGGTTCAAACCCATAAGCCACTCCTCAGAAACCATACACAGGATTGCTATGCGTTGGCACCAACTCAACAGCATTAACAATGACATACTTTCATAGATCACTCATCTCAGAAGACATCCATCTTATTTCAGGACCAACAAGAACTGATCTTTGTGGTAGTTCTCCCCAAAGAAATGTCTGCCCTTTGGAGCTAGACATTGCATAGAGTACAGGAAGTGTAAGGAACCAGTCCTAAGGCCTATAAGTTCCTTCAGAGTACTGTTATTATTGCTGTGTCTGATGCAAGTCAGTTATGGTTCAGCATGTATTGTTGGGACTCAGCCTGGTGCTCTTTTTCAGTGCTCTCTTACATTCCCTGTCCCTTAAATGAGTTCCTTCACCCAGAGAGAATTTAAATGGTCTGTTTTGACCTTCTACTTTGCAGGTCAATTGCTTTGGCAGAACAGTAACCTTTCTTCCAAGGGCTGATCAGTTATCTGTGTTTTCAATAACCTCTCCAAATTATCATTGAAAAATGCTAAGAGTGGAATTTTCCTACTTGCAATAGAGAATTTAAGTCAGAAGAACACCTTTTAAAATCATTAGAGCTGAAGGTTGTTACCCCAAATCTTTATGTAGAATAGGACTAAGTCTTTTCCCTTCTTCTTTATTGCTTTTCATAGGCACACAAAGCTGTTTTCTGATTTTAAGGGGGAATAGCCACCACTCATCTGTCAGCTTGTCATACTCTGGTGACTTGTGTGTTGCTGTGATGCTCGAAGCTATGCCACCAATATTTAAAATACCCTCAGGGTCACTCATGGTGGGTTTGACTAAGATAGACTATGAAGAAAGAGAGGCAGAATATTTCTGCATGATCAGCCGTGGGAAACCTTATGAGAAGTAGTAGAACATTGTCTGATACAGCACTGGAAGGGACTCTCTCAGGTAGGGAAAAGCTGCCTCCCCAAAGTAGAGGTGTCCTTCATGATGTGGATGGAGCAAAGTTTTGTGGACATTCATTTGCTGATGAGATACAACTTAAAATAGGAAGAAAGAACTGCAAGCATACATTAATAATTGGAATATGGAATATATGAAGCATGAATCTAGGAAAATTGGAAGTTGTCAGAAATGAAATGGAACACATGAAAAGCTCTGTCCTAGGCATTAGTGAGCTGATAGTGGCCATTTTGACGGAGACAAATATGGTTTACTATCCTGGGAATGACAAATTGAAGAGAAATGACAACAGATTTATCATTGAAAAGAACACTTCAAGATGTATCTTGAAGTATAATGCTGTCTGTAATAGGATAATATCCATACACCTACTGGAAGACTAAGGAGTTCTGGTAGCGTAGTGGTTACAAATCGGGCTGCTAACCTCAAGGTCAGCAGTTCAAAACTACCAGCTGTTCCATGGAAGAAAGATGAGGCTTTCTGCTCCCGTAAAGATTTGCAGCTTCAGAAACCTTATGCAGGGTCACTATGAATCAGACCATCTTCATGATATTCAACAACAATAACTGAAAGACTGGAGTCCTAGTGTGGCACTGTGGTGCTGCAGTATAATGTGCTGAATTACAAGGTCAGATTGGACTGCAAGGTTGGCAGTTCAAACCCACCAGCCACTCCTTGGAAACCCTATAGAGGATTTCCATGGGTCGGAACCAACTCAACAGCACTTACCAACAACAACAACTAGAAGACCAAGTAATAAAACTAATATTCAACTTTATAAAACAACCACCAAAGTCAGTGATGATGAAATTGAAGTATGCTACCAATATCTTCAATCTGAAATTGACAAATATGCAATCAAGATGCATTGGTTGTTACTGGTGATTGGAATGTGAGAGTTCAAAACAAAATAGTAAGGATTGATAGTTGAAAAATATGGTTTTGGTAGTAGAAAGGATACTGAGGATCACATGATAGACTTGTGCAAGACCAACTTATTATTTTCTTTTTCAACAACATAAAAACCAACTATATGTGGGGATCTTACCAGATGGAATATACAGGAATCAAATCGACTATCTCTGTAGGAAAAGACAGAGGAGAACTTCAATAGCATCAGCCAAAACAAGGCCAGGGGAAATCTGTGAAACAGCCCATCAATTGTTGATTTACAAGCTCAGGCTGAAGCGGAAGCAAATTAAAACAAGTCCATGGGAGCCAAAATATGACCTTGAATATATTCCACCTGAAAGCACAGACAATTTGAGGAAATAGATTTGATGCATCAGACAGTAATGATGGAGAACTAGAAGAGTTGTGGGATGACATCAAAGACAACATCATGAAAAAAGCAAAAGATCATTAAAAAGAAAAGAAAGAAAACACAAAAATGGATGCCAGAAGAGACTCTGAAACTGATTCTTGGATGTCTACAAACTAAAGTGACTTGAAGAAATTATAAAGTCAAAATGTTGAACAGAAAAATTCAAAGAGAATCTCAAGAAGACAACGTAATGTATTATAATGAAGTGTGCCAAGACCTAGAGTTAGAAAACCAAAAGAGAATAACACACTGAAAGAACTTAAGAAAAAACTTCAAGCCTCGTGTTTATGTCTCTCATACATTGGACATGTTATTAGAGGAACCAGTCCCTGGAGAAGGATCTTCTGCTTGATAAAGTGGAAGGTCAACAAAAGAAGAGGAAGATGCCTAACAAGATGATTGGCACAGTGGCAGCAGCAATGGGCTCAAGTGTAGTAACAATTGTGAGGTTGGTGCAGGATCTGGCAATGTTTCATCCTGTTGTGTATAAGGGTCTCTATGAGTAGGAACTGACTGAATGGCACCTAAAAACATCATGGGCAAATAAATATCCTGATGTGATGCTGTAGGAGAAGCACTGGACTTCTAACCACAAAGTCATTAATTCAAACCCACCAGCCACTCCTTAGAAACCCTATACTTGGTTTCTAATAGTTGGACTTGACACAATGGTAATTACCAACAACAACATGGGCAAATTATTGAATAATGCAGAAAATGGAAGGGGTGGACAGTCACTCTAACAAGCATAATTGGACTATATTCAGTCATTTCAAGAAGTATCATATGATGAAGAACCAATGATAATGAGGGAAGAAGTCCAAACTGCACTGAAGGCATTGGCCAAAAACAAGACTTCAGGATTTGATGGAATGCAAATTGAAATATTTCAACAAACTGATGCAACACTGGAGGTGCTCACTTATCTATGTCAAAAAATTTGGAAGACAGCTACCTGGCCAACTAACTGGGAAGAGTTACATATTTGTGCCCATTCCAAAGAGAGATGACCCAACAGGATGGGGGGAGGGATGGAACAATATCATTAATATCACATGCAAGTAAACTTTTACTGAAGATAATTCAAAAATAGTTGCTGCAGTTCATTGACTGGGAGCTGCCAGAAATTTAAGCCAGATTCAGAAGAGGAAGTGGAATTAGGGATATCATAGAAAATGTCAGATGGATCTTGATGAAAGCAGAGGGTAATAGAATGGTGTTTATTTGTGATTTATTGGCTATTGTGGTATAGTGAATTGCTTAATATAGTTCTTGTAACCTATCTCTTCTAACCTTAGTCTTTGGAGTCCTAGTATGGCACTGTGGGTTAATGTGCTAGACTGCAAAGTCGGTTTGAATGGCAAGGTTGGTGGTTCAATCTTACCAATCGCTCCTCAACAGTACTTAACAACAACCCTAGTCTTTATAATTTACACCAAATAATTCCTTTCCTGATCGATCTGCATAAGAAAAGGTGGGAAAATATATAGACAGGATGGCAAGATTTAGCTTTGGATGTTAACAGAATTAATTTAATTGTAAACAATTGAAATTAGCGTGGGTATAAAATAAGTCATTTCAGAAGAAGGGTGGGAGTTTCACATCAAAGAAGAGCCAGGAATAGAGAGTGTTCCTTGGGCCCTGAAATCCATACCTATTGAAATTCCTCAACCCAGGAACAGAAAGCTGTAACATCAAAAAGTGGTAAAGGAGCAGCAGCAGCAGAATCAAGAGCCAGAGTAGAAGACAGAACAGCAGGCTTCCCATCCCATGGAGCAAGTAAAGTTAAGTGACTTTAGGCAGGAGACTTGCTTGCTGAGTCTGGGCACTTGAATGGGGCAGAGTGTACTAGGTTTTCTGACCCATAGAGTTAGAACTGGATGTCTTCAGGTTGAGGTTTATGGTGGAGTGGTGTGTCCTGTGGGCATTTATCAGCAAACCTAAAAGAGCTCTGTAACGTTGACTAGGCAGAGAGAGACCTGCCTATGAACATGACTCAGAAGAGGTTTTCCTGACTGGAAGAACTATGCCCTGAGCATTTCTGCCCTTGTTAACTTCCCTAATAAACCCCATAACTCTATTACACCCCAAGTGTATTATCTCTGAGTTCTCTGTGACCATTGTGATTATTGAATCAAGATGAGACAGAAGGTGCTGTGGGAAAAATGGTTGGTACACATTTGTTGAAACTATTCAAAGACATTCAACATGTGGATCATAACAAACTATAGATAACATTGTGAAGAATGGGTATTCTACAACACTTAATTGTGCTCATGAGGCGCTTGTACATAAACCAAGAGCCAGTTGCTTGAACAAAACAAGGATATACTGAATGTTTTAAAATTCAGAAAGATGTGCACCAGGATTGTAACCTTTCAACATACTTAATCAGTCTGCGTGCTGAGAAGTTGGATTATATGAAGAAGAATGTGACATCTGGATTAGAGACAGATTTATTAACAACCTATGCTATGAAGATTATACAACCATTCTTGTTAGAAGCCTTGCTGTTGTTATTAAGTGCATACAGTCAGTTCCAACTCTTAGCAATCCTGTATAGGGTTTCCAAGGAGTGGCTGGTGGTTTCAACCTCCAACTTTGTAGCTCAAACTGACTTTATGGTCCAGAGCCACCTTCTGCAGTACCACTCTAGGACATTAATGATATAGATTGTACTTCAATGTAAAGATAAAATGAAAATCCTCACAATTGGACCAATAAATATCTACATGATAAATGGAGAAAAGTTTGAAGTTGTTAGAGACTTCATTTTGCTTTTATTCACAATCAGTGTCCATTGAAACAGCAGTCAAGCAAACACATATTGTATTAGACAAATCTGCTGCAAAAGACCTCTTTATAGCAAAGATCACTTGGAGGACAAAGTTATATTTGACTCAGCAATGATATTTTCAGTTGCTTCATATTCATGTGGAAATTGAACAATGAACAAGGAAGACTATTGAAGAATTCACACCAGTAGTCCAATTGAAAGTACCATGGATTGCCTGTAGAACAAACAAATTGTCTTGAAAGAAGCATGGCCAGAATATTCCTAAGAATCTAGAATAGAAAGACTTTGTCTCTCTCTTTCCTTTTTTTCCTAAGACTTTGTCTCTTGTAATTTGGACATGCAGTTAGGAGGAACCAGTTTCTGAAGAACGAAATCATGCTTAATAACGTGGTTGTTGTTGTTAAGTGCCCTGGAGTCAATTTTGACTTAGAGTGATCCTGTGTAGGGTTTCAAGGAGTGGCTGGTGAGTTTGAAATGCCAGCCTTATGGTTAAAACCAACCTTGCAGGCTAGTACTTTATCCCATGATGTCATGAAAAAGAGGAAGACCCCAATGAGATGGATTGACAAAGTAGCATCAATAATGTGCTCAAAGATAACAACAATCATGAAGATGGCACAAGACCAGGCAGTGTTTCCCTCTGTTGTACACAGTACTGCTATAAGTCAGAAGCAATTTGATGACTCCTAACAACTAAAACAACAAGAGAAGTTTTGCATTCATGTCTTGAATTATCTACCTGAGTTAATTTTGTTGGCACTCCAAAACGTTGTCTCATTCTTAACAAAGATCTATCTTTTATGACACCTTTCACCTCTCTATATAATCATTTCTTTATATGTCCAAACTCTCCTGCTAGAATACATTACTACGGTAGAATAGGGTGTGTTTCTTATTCATTTTGTTTTCATACTCTGTTTTCTGGTATCTTCTTGATGGCCTTGGTGCTAGATCATGTCAAATACTAGACAGTGAATGAATGAATGGAAGAATGCAGACCCTTTTGCAATGGAAAAGTCAAAACATTGGTAAAATTTATGTAATGCCATGTAAGAGATAAGAACTTTGTGTGTTTTTTAGTTCAGTTCATATTAAACTAATTGAAAGGGAGAGGAAATCCTTATAGATATAATTATAAGTACACAGTCTTTGTTCCTTCATTTAAAAAACAAACTGTGCCTGCCCTTGTATAAGGGTTCAGAGAAATCCTTAAACTGAAGCACTTAACTCTCAACAGAATGAAAACAAGGACAGTAGCCTAGTAACCTTTGTCTGTATCAGAAGATTAGAAATGAGAGTAAGTGGTGATTCATGAAGATGGTGATTATGTGTTTCAGCTTATCCCAATGTATAAATGATATTTAAACTAATAATGTTTAAGTAAATATCTATACTTTGAAATTGATACATCATGGGTTTAAAAGGTTACTAACAGTAATCCTTATCAATTGCTGACCCTTTTAGTAAATATCCACTCTTAAATGAATAGCTAAATAATCTTCTAATGCATGCTAGAGGGACATGTATGAGTTTAAATTGAAATAATTATGAATTCACAAATTTGATTTTAAGAATTGGGTCTGTCTAGAAATTGAAACTCATAGTCTTGGGAGCCTCTGGCTTAGCCTTCAAGTACAGAATAAATTAACTAATTAGCAAGCATTCTAATAATAACTACCCAGTTCAAAAGAAGGCAAAGAACAATGCAGTTCACTTTTTTTTTTTTTTCCAGAAGTTTTTCAGAATTTTGGGTGTGGCAATATGTTTAAGGAAATCAGATTTCATTTGTAGGTTTCAATCTATTGGAATGAATGGTGTAATTATCATAAGTGGTAAAATTTAGTTTACGCAAACCTGCTATAGGAGTCCTTGGAGAAAATGAAACTGTTTCACATATGGTAGTGTTCCACCAAATATATATATAAAAGGATCCCAGAGTAAAGTAAGTTTTGTAAGTGTTATAAATGGGGCTTCTTGGAAAACTGAATGAAAAGATAATGGATAATGGAATTTTTGAAACTCCCTCACCAGCGGCTCCTCAGAAACCCTAGACAGGGTCGCTATGAGTTCGAATCAACTCAACAGGACTTAACAACACCTTGGGCTTTTAGTTACAAATGCAAAGTCTCAGCCTCCAACAGAATCAGAAACTCTAGGAGTGAGACCCAGTAATCTTTATTATAAGTTATCCCATGGATGCTAAAGAGTTAAGGGTCTGCAGGTATAATGCTTAGAGAAAGTTTTGCTACCTGAGAATGAGAAGGCAGATATTTGAATGGACTCCACAGCCCTATCTGTGAAATACCTGCTGACTAGCTGTCAAGGACTAGAGGTGGAGTCCATGTTGTCTGTCATGATGTCAGGCAAATCAAACTGTTAAAAAACAACCTAGTTCTGCTTTATAAAAGCTTTGTAACAAGAGCTCATACAACCAAGAGTAAGTTGGGAGAATTCTATTTCCTCATGATATATTTGTTTTTAACCCTCTATAATACAATTTATTTTCTCTAATGGAAGAGCCTCAGGAAAGTCCAACTTGTGAGGTATAAAATCCTGGATTTGATGTGTGACTACTTTTTTTTTCTTCTGGCAACCCTTTTCTTGATGGACTGTGACTGCAATCCTCAGTCTAAAGTCTTTAAAATCTCGGTCTCTTTCTCAAGATCACATGTGTCTGCAATAAGAGCATAAATATTATTGTTGCCAGGTGCCATCCAGTAGCATCCAACTCATAGCGACCTATACTCTGAATGAAACACTGCCTGGGCCTAATCCATCCTCATAATTGTTGTAATCTTTGAATCCATTGTTGCATACACTGGGGCAATCCATCTCATTAGGGGATGTCTTCTACATTTTCACTGTCTCTCTACTTTACCAAGTACAATGCCCTTTTCCAGGGACTTTTTTCCAAACATCACATGTTCAAAGTTGTTGTTATTGTTAAGTGCCAGTTGATTGTGACTCATAACAACACTGTACAACAACAACAAAAAACACTATCCAGTCCTTTGTCATCCTCATAACTTTTGTTATGTTTGAGCCCATTGCTGCTGCCACTATGTCAATCCATCTCTTTGGGGGTCTACCTCTATTTCCCTAACCCTCGACATTACTAAGCATACTTTTCTTCTCCACAACTAGTCCCTTTTGGTAACATGTCCAAAACATTGCAGCTAGTTGTCCAGTGCTTATCCTACACCACCACATCAGGACTCCAAAATACAGAGTAGACTAAAAGGTTAGGAAATTTTTACCCTATGAATACCTAGTTAAACAGCAAAGCTGCCTGATCTTAATGAGGTATGTGTGTTGTCATGAGTCTACTTATCACACCAAAAAAAATGGGATGAAATATAAAACATGGGTCCAACTCATAGCAACCCTGTGCTCATAGCAACTGACCAAACACTGCCTGGCCCTGTGCCGTCCTCACAGCTGTTATTCTTGAACTAATTGTTGAAACCTCTGTGTTTATCCAATTCTTTGGGAATCTTAATCATTTTGCAGGCCATCTACTTTATCCAACATGGTGTTCTTCATCAGGGACTGGTACCTCCTGATTACAATCTGTATTAAATGTCCTTTAATAAAATTATTTTCAAATAAAACAAGGCTTAGGAGTGGTACATAAGCTATATATATATATAATGTAAAATTATATATATATATATATATATATATAATGTAAAATTATATCTATCTATCTATCTATCTATCTATCTATCTATCTATCTATCTATCTATCTATATATGATTTATTGTCAATTATGTGATACTTTATATGGGAGAACAATAGCTTTCCATTCATCCTATTGTATATCATTTCAGTGCCATGGTTACAATACCTTCCATGCATCATCAACCAACCAAAGCCTGCTCCCTAGTCATCAGCACACAGCCCTTCTCCCTTTCTGGGTCTAAAATCCCCAACCGCTCTCTCTATCTCTCCATGTCATCGTCTCTGCCTCCATCTCTTGTGTCACTTTCTTTGGATAGGGTCCTGCTCTTCGCTGTTCTCCCTTGATGATCCCAGGGACCTCCACTCCTAGACTGCAAAGTCAGCCACTCCCCTCCTTTTGCTACAAAACATCTACCTTTGCATTTCCAACCCTCACAATCAGTCCTGATAACAATTATTCACTATTGTATCACAAGACACCTATCCACATCTCCTTTCATCAGCCCTGCCTAGACATATTGGATACTACTCAGTGGAGAGTCTACATTCCTCCACACCCTCTGGATATAGGCTTCCTCTTGAAAGCTTGTAAGCCAATCACTTCTTGCCTTTGTAGGTCCCCCTCCCCCATTTTGGATAGCCAATGTCCAAGTTGCCCATCCCTGTCATTTCTGTGTATGGAGGGGATGGGAGTGATCCTTGCTGGGAAGATTTGTTCCCTCCTTTGAGCAACTGCATCCATGGGTGTAGGTCAAGCCCACCAAATTGTATCAGATTATTCTTTTTTTTTCCTCTTCTTTCTTCTTCTAGTTGAGCTCTGATTATCTAGTCAAAGTGGGTATTATCTGCAAGTGTGACTGTTCTTATGCATATGTCCTCTCTTTTTATCAGCTGGATGCTTCATTCTCCACTCTCGTACTCTGTAGCTATGTCACTGACTCTGGGTCTAAGAATCCCCAGGTCTTGCCACACTGCTGGGCAACCAGGTCTCAACCCATGTTCCCATAAGGCTATTGAGTGTGGTTGGACTTAGCTTGCAACTTTATTGCTGGTTTTCACTCACTTCCCCTTATCGGTTGGTTACCAGTCAGAGCACGTGTCTGCTCCTGTGTATTTCCCTTGAGTCTTAGTCTTGGAAGGAGGTTTGCCCTAAAGGAGCCTGACTGCTTGCCTTGAAGTCTCCTGGGCAAGCTACTTGCTTGTTCTTGTAATAGTCAGTCGGACTGCCTATATTGTTTTGTATTTTTCCTGTTGGTCTTTCTTTCAAGAAGTATTTTCTGTTATTCTAAGCACTTCAGACTGGTCTGTTTGTCCTTTCCAGTGGAAATTTCCCACCTCAGAAGATTCTGGATGGGGCTCAGGATTCCACCTATGGCATTATCTAATGCAGAGGCTCTGCAGGAAGCCTCCTTCACTGGGCAAGTTGTAGCCCCATTTTAGGTATTCCAATCTGTTACAGGCAGAAGACAGACTTAGAAGCTTTCTATGGAAATATTTCTGGCCATTCCTTTCTCTCCCCCTCAAGTGTCTATTTTATAATGTTATGTCAGGAAACCAAGATTCAAAAGACAGCCAAGCATCTTAACATTATATCCCGCTTTTGCTCATTCCAAGCCTGTCTCAATCCCTGTATCCCAGAGTCCTGGTGCTCCAAGGTTGTGCATACATTATTATTTACCTCTGTCCCACTTAGCCCATGCAAACCTGCCTAATTTTTTTCTTCCATTACCTACCCCTTCTTGTGTACTGCTCCCTTACTATCACCCAAAAGAAATGGTTAATGTTCAGCCATTTCAAGAGGTAACATATGATCAAAAGTCAATAATACTGAAGGAGGAAGTTCAAGGTTTACTGAAGGAATTGTTCAAGA
>NW_006408531.1:33181042-33182394 GCF_000296735.1 Chrysochloris asiatica | reverse complement strand
AAAGCAAAACTGACAAAGTGTATTGTCCACCTTTGCTTCAAGGTTCCTGTGGCGTTTTTCCATGGTGTGTCTGCTCCCCCATTTGGTCTTGCCATTTGGTCTCGCTGAAGTTATTGGCTCTGGGCCACTGAGTCCAGCAGATTCACAAGCACACAATTTTTACTTCTACTTCAAGTTCCACTAGCTATAATCCTTCAAACTTTTAAAATATTCCTGCCTATGTGGTTCTGAGTTTTGGAGCTCTGTCCTGATTCTGCTTTACCTGGTATTCTGTGGTATTCCTGATAGTGAATCTCACTACATCTATACCCTAGCCGCCATCTTCCTATATATTTTTAATAAGAATAAATAAATAAACAGTTTTAATTCCAACATTTAAAATTCAGGGGCTTCACAGTTTATACTGAGCTTCCCTCAAACCTATAAAATAAATTACCCATTTATCTGCTGGCATGGAAGGAGGGAGTGTCACCAACTAGACTTATCTGTTTGCACTGGATTCTTGGACATTTTATGTCAGAAATATGTGCCTGGGGTGAGCCTTGTGACCTGAGTGGTTGCTCTTGCACTGAACAGTGCCACTGGGAAGTGTGGCCAAGGATCTTCTCACAGAAAATTCCAATTGCTGTCATGTGGTTTCTAAATCATGGTGACCCCATGTGTGTCAGAGAAGAACTATGCTCCGTAGGAGTTTCATTGGCTGATTTTTCAGAAGTAGATCACTTGGCCTTTCTTCCCACATACCTTTCAGTGAACTTAAACCTCCTCCCTCACTTAGCATCAAAGTTCCTGAACCATTCTACCCAGGCACTTCCTTATTCAAGGTACCAACTACTTTAGTATTCCAGTCATTTTGACTATGGGAAATTCCTAGTAATTTGTTTCTCTAATAAGATGCATGCATTTCTCCATTGGAAAACCTCATCATATAATTAGAAGCACTGGGTTCAAAGAGGTAAACTGGGATCATTTTAACCAGCAGGATATAAGCTACAGAGATTGTAAATCATGCCTGGGACCCAGTTCTCTTATATGGCCATTCATTCTTCATTTACAAAGTCCTCAAGTTGATTTTATTTTAAGCAGAGCATTCTTACCCATTGACTTATTTGTAGCTGACTTCTTGCCATTAGAAACAGGGACTTCCTTATTGTTTGTTTAACTATTTTTCTTCCTTAAATATACTGTTTAATAACTGAAATCAGTGTATCTTTGTGTCCTGTACAAAATGTTTACCTTTGCTTTTTATTTTTTTTCCATATACAAACCTGGATCTCTGGTAGCCTAGTGCGCTATGAGTTGGGCTGTTAACCTCACAAGATCAGTAGTTCAAATCTACCAGCTGTTCTGTT
>NW_006408531.1:33178534-33179932 GCF_000296735.1 Chrysochloris asiatica | reverse complement strand
TGTGGAAAGAGAAGATGGAAAAGCTCCATATCATCAGTGAAAACAAGGCCAGGGGCAGACTGTGGAACAGACCATCAATTACGTATATGCAAATTCAAACTGAAGCTGAAGAAAATGAAAACAAGTCCACGAGAGCCAAAATATGACCAGCTGTTCTAAGAGAATAAAAGGAGGCTTTCTTATCCCATATATATTGACAGCCTTGGAAAACCTACACAGGATGGCTATGAATCGGAACCAATTCATGGCACATAACTACTATACATAATCACATTGCCCAAAGATTACTAATATTTGGATTAATTTTAAGAGCAATTTTTTTCTGAGTACGTGCTCAGATACTTTGTGTTTGAGAAATATATTTAAATTGGTATTCAACTTGTTTTGCTTACTCTGTTTTCTCATACAAGCGGGCTTTAAAAAGGTGATGGAAGAAAGAAATTAAAAATGATGGAATTCTCTAAAAACGTTTTAAATTCCCATTGTATATTAAAAAGACTTGTTGAATAGACATGTGATGTCTACCTCATTTCTTACTGTATGAATGTTCTTCCATATTAACTGATGTTCTGAATGATATCTCTGAAGTGCTGTGTGATCCTAAAGAACCTGGTAAATCATTACAGAAAGATTAAGTTAGAATAATCTTTATTTTTGTTTATTAGAATTCATATAATACAATCAATGTTCATGGAAGCAAGAGTTAAGATATCAAAGTGTGCCTTGCATTGGGAAGGCTGCTGCAAACGATCTCTTTAAAGTGTTGAGTATCAAGAATGTGATATTAAGGACTAAGGTGCTCCTGACCCAAGCCATGGTATACTCAATCATTTTATAGGCATGCAGAAATTTGACAATAAATAAGGAAGACCATAGAAAAATTGATGCATGCAAATTATACTGTTGGTGAAGAATATTGAAAGCACAATGGACTGCCAGAAGAACAAATAAATATGTGTTGGAAGAAGTACAGTCAGAATTCTCTTTAGAAGACAGGATGGCCTGACTTCATGTCTTACACTTTGGACATGCTGTCAGGAGGGACCAGTCCCCAGAGAGGATATTATGCTTTATAAAATGGAGAGTCAGGGAAAAAGAGGAAGACCACCAATTAGATGGACTGATGTTGTAGCAACAGCAATAGACTCAAGTATAAGAATTGTGAGGATGGCACAAGACTGGGCAGTGTTTTGTTCTGTTGTGCATGTGGTTACTTACTATGAGTCAGAGCAATTCAATGGCACCTTACAACAGCAGCAATAATCCATTGATCTTGAGAGTGCTAATTCATGCATGGTGTTTCAGTCATATATTTGTTTGGTATTATTGAGCCAATTTTTGACTTATAGTGACCTCACATGACAGAGTACAACTTCCCCATAAGATTTTTAAGCTATA
>NW_006408531.1:33170824-33177399 GCF_000296735.1 Chrysochloris asiatica | reverse complement strand
CTTTTCAACACTTTAAAAAGGTCTTAGCATGTATAAATATCATATTTGATCATAGATAGTATGGCCTTGTAAAACCATCAATTCAGATCTTCAGACTGTTTTGTGGCTCTGTACAAGCATGATGACTGTTTGGCCTATAAATATTTCAAACAGAGATGCTTGGAAAACAATAATATTTCAGGTTGTTTTCTTTAAAAGCATTGAAAATACTTTCTAAATGTTATAATTCCAGAAGATTAAATTATTTTAATTGAATAAATTTGTAAGATTGATTCAAGGTTTTTCACTCATTGATACAGACAAAATACATTATTATTATTATTTTTTTTGCACTCATTGATCCAGACAAGAAAAAGGCACAGCCTAGGACTATGGTACTTAAAGGGACGAATAGTAAAGCAATGAAATATAGAAAATTGAGTGCCCATATAAGGAGCTCTGGTAGCGTAGTGGTTACAAATTGGGCTGCGAACCTTAAGGTCAGTTGTTCTAAACTATCAGCCGCTCCACGGGAGAAAGATGAAGCTTTCTACTCCCGTAATGATTTACACCCTCGGAAACCCTGTACAGGGTCGCTATGGGTCGGAACTCACTCAATGGCACTTAACAACAACGACAACATCCACTGATACACTGCAATCTCTAGGAAAAGTAATAAATTCATATGAGTTTATGTAAATGAGAAGGAATAGAAAGAAAATAAGTTTTGTAGGTAGTAGTAGGAGCCCAATGACTGTCAAGTGTTTAAAACTTAAGAAATCATGGAAGGAAGGACGAGGAAACATATAGAAATAATCATATTAGATTTATGTATCTTCATGTATCTGAAGAATGCACATTCTTATGATTTCTCTACTACTTTGTGTCAAAATGAAATTTTGAAATCCTTGAGAATGCATGGAATGTCACTTTAAAAATTACATAAAAATAAAAATTATTTACAATTTGAGGACTTCAGTTTTTTATAAGAATGAGAATGATTTTCCATCACTCCTTACACATTTTCAAATTCTAATGGAGTGCACCTCTCACAACTTTATCTTCAAGCTCTTTACAGTGTGGTAATTCATTGGGAAATTTAGAGAGGATTTGTAAAAGATACACAAAGCAAGGGAGAAAATAGTACCCCAGGATGTAACTACAAGATGCAGGTAAGTGCAGCAGAAGGGGAAAAGAGAGCCCTGAAGTGGGGTATATGATGAGTTAGATGGCTTATTTGTGAAGTATATTCTGGCACCTTGACAAAGGAATATAGAAGAATAATTGAGTATTTGGATTAACTATTCTTTCTTGATGTGATTATGGGAAGGGCCCCTCCTTCTTAGAAGAATGACTATAGTGTGTTGGTTGCCTATTGAAGGCAGTGAGAGAGAACATTACATGTACTGAACATGGAATGAACAAAACACAGAGAAAAAGCAGCCTACCTATAACTTACAGAATTGATGCAGTTATTACTTCTACATTGGGAATGTAGAGCAGGCACAATGATATGGTCAGAAAACAGCAGGCTGGGTTCAGATTCTAAAGGCTATGAAATGTGAATTTATTCCATATTCAGTGGAAAGCCAGCTAGGGATTTTGATTGGGAAAATATGATCAGGTTTGTGTTTGTGAAAACCCCTTCTGATAAAATTATAGAAGTAGGGAGGAAAAAAAGAAAGTATAGCTGGAGATATAAAGGATGGCTGAAATGTTTCCATTAATGTATAAGGATGACGGAGATGTTTGCTTGACTGTATAGAATGAGAAGAGAAACCCTGGAGAGTATCTGCTTTGTTCTTGTTGTTGTTAGGTGCCATCTAGCCAGTTCCAACTCATAGCATCCCTATACACAACAGAATGAAACACTACCCGGTCCTGTACCATCCTCACAATCATTATTATGCTTGAGCCTGTTGTTGCTGCTGCCACTGTGCCAGTCATCTCATTGGAGGCCTTCCTCTTTATTGCAGAGTCTCCACTTTACCATGCATGATGCTTTTCTATGGGGATTGATTCCTCCTGATAATATGTATGAAGTATGAGAAATGAAGTTTGGCCATCCTGACTTCTAAGGAGCATTCTGGCTGTACTTCTTCCAACACAGATTTGTTTATTCCTCTGGCAGTCCATGCTACTTTTGAGGTTCTTCTTTATATATGCACAATTAGTCAGGCTTATATGAATGTATAAAGATATAAAGAGAATGAGAAGATTTAAATGTTTCAGGAGAATTTTCTATACTGACTATTGTTGAGACAGCTTTAGTAAACATTCTTCCTAAGTGATCTGTCTTTACTTCTAATATTGGAAAATATGCTAGTTTGTATGTAAGGCAGTTGTTTTTCTTAAAATCCACAAGAGAATAAACTACCTTCTGGGCTCGGAATTCTTGTCAATATTTTTGAGTCTCTATGCTACTTGTCAACTGATTTGGAGCAATTTTCCTTTTTGAAATAAAGACTTACTAGAAAATTTAACTGACAACAAAGGAAGTAAACAAAGGAAAATGCAATATATTTTTTTAAGATACATGGCAAGCTACTTAATGCTGTTATAATGATTTTCCTAGGTGCATCTTTCAATCATGTTACCTTTATAGTCTGAACTTTATTAATCACTAGAGGATGGAACACTTAATAAATTGAATATGACTTATAATTTTTCAAATGTTCTTCAAAAGAGTTTGTAGGATCTATTTGAAAAAAATATATTATAAATTTGTGATTATTGTTTAAACTCTAGCTCCATTATTTATAAGATCACGTACTTCCAAAAGTATGATTTATTAAAGTCAATATTGATTTCTCAGTTGTCATGAACTTAGCAAGTTTTAATCAAATTTGTGTACTTTATTTTAATATATGCAGAAATTCCAATACTTAAAAGAACAAGTAATGATTTTTTCATATAGTTCTTTTTGAGACACATGCTCCTTTGCACCTGGCTTATTGTATGTTGTTATTATTGTTAAGTGCCATTGAATTCGGTCTAATTCATAGTGACCCTGTATTGGGTTTCTGATGAGCAGTTAGTGGTTCGCAGTCTAGTGTTTATCCTAAAGCTAGTGGTTCGCAGTCTAGTGTTTATCCTACAGCACCACACCAGAGTTCATGATATATAATAGGTGAAACAAACAAACATAAAATATTACTAAATGATTATAAAAAGTAATGGAGTGCCTGGGGAGTTGAGACCCAGAGAAGGAAGGGGCTGGGTGCTGAGGACCGTGGGGAGAGGGGGCGGGACAGGGGACATGCAAGGTATACCCTTTCATTGGGGGATGATGCATGGACGGGATGGTAACTAAGGCAATGAAACAATATAGGATAGAATGAATGTAAAACTAATGTTCCCCCATGTAAACTATCACTCAATACACAATAAAACACTTAAAAAAATAAAATAAAATGCAGTTAATCCTAAAAAAAAAAAATGTAATGTCTATGTATGCTCAGAGGAAAACAATGTATGGAATATTCACAAATATATATGCTGTATGATTAAAGGGAGCATTATCTCTCTGCATGTCTTCCAGCCATTTCAGAACTCTTTTGGGCTTCCAAAGAGAATCTGGAGGCAAACTCTTTAAATGTATCTGCTTCCTCATCCACTGTACCAAGCAGTGTGCTGACAGGGGACTGAATAGGGTAATGTTATCCTTGACTCCTTGGAGCTTTTGGTTTTCTAGAACACTCATTCAATAAAACAGTAGTTATGTGGGTGATATGTCTTTCCAAGATAGAATCCCATGGTGATATTTTTACTAATGGAACATAACAGCAAGGGGATTCTAGATATTCTAACTGATCAAGGAACTGTAGGATTCGTGTCTAGAATAAGTAAAATGTTAGCAACATCAATATGTGCATCACTCTTCCCATGTCTTAATATGCTTGCTTAGACTGCTGACAAAGATGGGTCAACATGTTCCTTGTATGCTGGCTCTGACTCTCTGGATTTCCTGGAAAACACTTCCTAACAAAGAAATAGGCAGATGAAGTTCATTTTGTGTGCTACATCTTGTTTTTCTTCATCATTGTCATTAACTAAGCTAAAATGCAGTCAGCTTTTGCTCTTGCCATCAGCACAAAGGAGGAAAATGAACTTATCTATTTTTCAAAATCATCTTGATCCTGTAGGTTAGATAGCACTATTCAGTCATTTCAGTCCAGTCCTCCTTAACTGTAATATGGGAATAAGCATTTTAATTCATCCTATTCTTAATAACCCAGATATTTCAGATCACACAATCGCTAGAAGTTCGAACAGGGGCCATGGATAATTAATTTTATCTATAAAATAAGAAAAAAAAACTTTAGGAATTATTTGTATAAATTTAACCTTTATATACTTTTTCTTCTGTTATTTAATTTTTAGGGGAATAGAAATATGTGAATCAAAATAACTTAAATATCAAGAGTGAGCCTTTGTAGTGATTTGTTTTAACAAATTAAATTTATAGCATATAATAATTAGGAATAGAAATTCATTTCATTTTGCAAGCTATTTAAGTTATTTTAAGTGAATATCTATGGATAAAGACTTGTGTGTTGTGCATGTATTTGAACAGATAATATTTAAATGATAGTTATGGTGAACTTTAAAGACATTTTTTTTTTTTTTTCTTTCTAAACACCCCCTCAGTCTCTCTTCATGCATTAGGATTAATTAGATAATGTCTCCCAGGTGCGTAGGGGTTTTGAAGAAATAGAATGAAGTATTATGCTAAAATGATTTTTACTGACTTCAGAGACAGCTATATGAAATTTCAGAAAGAACAAATTTTTATTAATAGTGACATAAATGCCATTGAGAAATAACATTATATGATATTACAAATGGTCATCTATTCTGTTAACAAGCTAATCTTGTTTCTCCATTAGATATCTTGGGAGTGGGGTGAGTGGACTAGGAGTTTGTGATGCCAAAATAAGAAAAGAATGTGCTTTGGAGGATTTTATATCTTAGAAAATTAATAGAGGGATATTCATGTTTGACATGCATAAACTAATTTAGTTTATAGCGGTGTAATCATGGTAGGGAATACAAATAAAACTTCACAACATTCGTTTAGAACCTAAATATCAGAATTAACAATTGCAATATTGATTCAATGGTTAGTATCAAAATAACCTTCAGGCTTTTTTACTGTTAACAAGAAGTCTCAGGAAGAAGGCTTAACCATGACTCAAACTTGGCAGAGGTCCCTTGTAGCTACGATCCAAGGTCAGTGGTAGACAACAGAATCTCAGATTCTTTGTGCTTTCTCTCTGTAAGTGAAGGGAAATTAGAGTTTATATGTAAATTTTTCACTTCCCCTCCCCCCGCATCAAAGACTAGTAGTGTGCTGTCTTTTTCCCAGGGTTACAGAATACTAAATATCATCTTCTCTTCAAGGTGAGGTTAGGCAGGTTGTTTGCGTATGTTGTTTTTCTGTGTCACAGCCTGCCAGGTCAACTTGATTCTAACTCATAGTGACCATATACAACACAATAGAACTGTCCCATAGGGTTTCCAAAGCTGTAATTCTTTATGGAAGCAGACTGCCATATCTTTCTCCCATGGCATAAGCTGGTGGGTTCACACTGTTGACTTTTCACTTAGCAGCTGCATGCTGAATCACTCAGCTTCCAGGGCAACTCAGTACCTTCTAAGAGATATTCAAAGAATTATAAAGATCTATCAAGTTAGCATAAAAATGAAGAACAGTCAGATAAAAATCTCATACTTGAAATCATGCATCAGATATGCCTTAATAAATGTTTGAATCCTTAGACTCTAGTAGCCCGAATGTACAAAGAACAAGTGAATGAACAGTAAGGAATTAGAATGGAGACAAATTTTTAAAGAGTGGAGGTGAGAAGGGAAGAGAGAATGAACGGATACATTGAAAGAGCCTCAGTGACTGAGACTATGAGAGAGGTAGGGGAATGAGGCAGGGGAACAAGAAAATGGTTCACTTCTGAATTTAACATTGAGATACAGCCAATATGTACATTAATTACAATAAGCAGTTGAACATAACCAAAATAAAGGAGGTAGGTCTCAGCTTAAGATGTGAAGAAGAATAATGGTTGAAACCAGGTGAGTGAACACATTTTTTGTCTTCTTGATCCTGACATCTGTACTTTATGTGACATTAAACACTATAGGTCTCACAACAGAAGTCTTGGCCAAACAGTTCTGTTTGCTGTATCTTTATAGGTATAGACAGAATCATTGCATTATTAAGTTCCTGAGATCCTTGATCAAGACAAGTTGTTTTCCAGGCAGGTCCCCTAGGAGAGGCAGTGGTGTTATCTTGGGTGAGGTGTGTTTATTACTTTATACTTCATGTGTTCCTTATGCAAAGTGGAGACTGGTTCTGTAGGAGTGGACTGGATTTACTGAATTATTATATCATTTTTAGTTCTAGCACATGGTTTGCTCTCCATGGTAAGGACTGAACTGAGTGCAAAGTATTAAAATATAACAATGTGTCTAAAAACCTTGAGGTGAAGCAATATACATAAATGATACAATTTTGAATTTGGAATCTGGAAGTTACTAGTGTCTATGAGGAATGAAGAGTTCAGTGTTTTCAAAGTGCT
>NW_006408531.1:33158125-33169733 GCF_000296735.1 Chrysochloris asiatica | reverse complement strand
TCAGCATACAGAATGAATAAGTAAGGTGAAAGAATACAACCCTGGTGCACACCTTTCCTAATTTTAAACCATTCGGTGTTCCCTTGTTCTCTTTGAACTGCTTCTTGGTCTATGTACAGGTTTCTCATGAGCACAAAAAATTGTTCCTGAATACTCATTCTCCATAATGTTGTCCATAGCTTGTCATGATCCACACAACTGAAAGTGTTTGCATAGTTAATAAAGTACAAGTTAACATCATTCTTGTATTCTTTGCTTTCAGCCAAGATCCATCTGACCTCAGCAATGACATTCCTTGTTCTACATCCTCTTCTGACACTGGTTTGACCTTCTACAAAGTTTAATATCTTTCTCCAGGGACTGATCACTCCTGATGACATGTTCAAAGTATGTACGATAAAGTTTCACCACGCTCACTTAAAAGGAACATTCTGGTTGTTCTTTTGTCAATCCATAGTACAATCATTATTTTTCCCCAGTACCATAATTCAAAGATATCAATTCTTCTTCAGGTTCCCTTATTCATTGTCTCGCTTTCACATGCATATGGGGTGAATTAAAATATAATGGCTTGAGCCAGATGTACCTTCTTCCTCAAAGTAACATCTTTTTTTTTTTTTTTAACATTTTAAAGAGGTCTTTTTGCAGTAGATTTTCCAAAAAATGTCATTATATCATTTGATTTCTTGACTGCTGCTTTCAAAGACATTGATTGTGCATTCAAGTAAAATGAAATCCTTGGAAATTTCTCTTTTTTCAATCTTTTCTCTGTTTATCGTGACAATATTGTTTCTTGATCCAGTTGTGTGGATTTTTGCTTTCTTTTTGTTGAGGTGTAGTCTATAGTGAAGGACATAGGTTTTTGTTTTTTTTTTATCCTCATCAGAAAGTGCTTTAAGTCGTCTTTGCTTTCAGTAAGCAAGGTTGTGTCATCTTTTGGTAGCAAGTTTTATATGAATCTTATCTAGTCCTGATGCCTTATATTTCTTCATATAGTCCAGCATCTCAGATTATTTGCTCAGCATCAAGATTGCATAACTGTGATGAAAGAATACAACCTGGACATACATTTTTATTTGAAACCATACAGTATCCCTTGTTTTGTTCAAACAGCTGCCTCTTGGTCTATATGCATATTTTGCATTAGCACACTTAATTGTTCTGGGATTCCCATTCTTTGCAATATTATTTATAATTTGTTATGATCCACACAATCAAATGCCTCTGCATAGTCAATGAAACAGAAGTAAACATCTTTCTGTTTTTTTCTGGTTTTAGCCAAGAACAATCTGATATCAGTAATGCTATCCCTTATTCCACCTCCTCTTCTGAATATGACATGAATTTCTGGCAGTTGCTGGATGTTAATATACTGCTGCAACTGTTTCTGAATTAGTTTATTTTTCTTAAAATTACATGCATGTGGTGTTAATGATATGTTTTAATTATTAACTCATTCTTTTTGATCACTTTTCATCAGAGTGGGTAAGGATCTGGATTTCTTCCAGTCGGTTGACCAGGTAACTCTCTTCCAAATTTCTTGGCATATGAGTGCACTCATCCAATATTGCATGTGTTTGTTGTAGCATCTCAACTGATAGTCTGTCAGTTCCTGGAGGCTCATGATGAAAATAGTGTGCCTAAGATTATAATAACAGCTGACACTGAGAAACAGGGTGATGAGGAATTTTTCCAGGCAAACATTTGACAGCTATTAAATAATTGTTGAACACATTGCATGAGTATTCTTAGTAAACCCCCCCTTTTTTTTTTTTTTTTTTTTTTTTTTGTTCCTATTGGACAAATCATCAAGCTAGAACAATTGGCTAAAAAATAAGAAAGAATCTGAAGTATCAAAATAAACTGCCTTTACTTGGTTGCATTTCACCAACATGTCAGATAGTGCTTTTTCTGCTCAGAATTTCTTATATAAGAGCACTTTTTCTTCTTTTTTCCTCATATCCATCACTTTAGTCTTAGAATCAGAATGGGAGATAACATCTGTTTGCCTGACCCTGATTCCCTGACTACAGAGATCTGTGAAGGAACAGGCCCTTTCCACAGTGAGCATGTTATAGAAACACACACACCGTATTTTCCTTTCAGTCTGCCAGAGGTGAGGAAAGAATCCTAACTTTATTCTGGTCCCTGGTTCCAGGTGTTTGTCTCCATCACTGCTCTTCCATGGCCTTGGTTAGAAGGAACAGTGGCTTCTTATTTGGTTCTTTTGAGTTTCTACCACTTGATATAGAAAGTAACTGAACTAATGTAATGACTAAAGATTTTTCTTAATGGCATATTAGAATATAAATTGAAGGAAAATAATCTTTATTAATTTGCCTTTATCTTGTTTTTAACTTGAACTAGTAATTTTAAAATATTGGCTTAAATTCAGATGAAATATGTTTGAAATACTGTTTCTTCTAAGTTTTCTTACATTGTTGTTGTTGTTGTTGTTAGGTGCCATCAAGTCAGTACCAACCCATAGCGACCTTATGCACAGCAGAATGAAACACTGTGCCAACCTCACCACTGTTGCCATGCTTGAGTCTATTGATGCTGCCACTTGGCCAGTCCATTCATTGGGGGTCTTCCTCTTTTTCTCTGACCCTCCACCTTACCAAACATGATATCCTTCTCCAGTGACTGGTCCTCCCTGACAATATGTCTGAAGTATGAGAGATGAAGTTTGGCCATCTTGGACTCCAAGGAGCACTCTGGCTGCATTTCTTCCAAAATGGATCTATTGGTTCTTTTGGCAGCCCATGGCACTTTTAGTATTCTCCTCCAACACCATAACTCAAAGGCATCAATTCTTTTACAGTCTTCCATAGTGCTCATTAAAGAATCCTGCCTTAACTGAATTTTAGTTTTCTTTCATTATGGAAAGTTGGACAAATCATTTGTATTCTGTATTACACAAAGATTTTAGTAGCCATTTCCCCCTCAAATAAGTACCACTGCAATTAGTTTCTTTTTCTTCAAATTACAAAAGACAGAATAAAAAGAACGCATAATTTAGAATATAATAACACTATGCCACTATTGAATGACTAATATTTTCTTTTCAAATACTTATGCCCTGGGAATCTTCTATAAATAGAAAAACAATAATTGCATCAGAGACTGGAAAATCTATTAATTTGATAAGATTGAAGTTTAAAATGGCCAGGTGACATGAGGATTAGCTAGAGGACATTTGTTTGTTCCCTCTCTCTCCCACCTCCTCACCTCTCAATTATGTACTGCTTTTAAAAGCTAAGCAAGGTCGTTCATCTTTGAAGGAACTACTCTCTTTCAGGCTTAGAGTCTAGACATTAAAGAAAACTGGGAACA
This sequence comes from Chrysochloris asiatica, assembly GCF_000296735.1. Classification (NCBI taxonomy): domain Eukaryota; kingdom Metazoa; phylum Chordata; class Mammalia; order Afrosoricida; family Chrysochloridae; genus Chrysochloris; species Chrysochloris asiatica. The sequence goes on along the minus strand of NW_006408531.1, from coordinate 33,166,397 downwards.
AGTTTTCTCATGTTCCTTTAGCCAAGTCATGGCAGCATTGGGTGCAATCCCTGATAATTGGATAATTGTACTCTCCAGAATAATTCCAGAATAAATTAATTCCTATGGATATCAAGCCCAGGAGAATCTGATTAGCAGAGTTTAAGACATATTATCCTATTTTTAGGCTGACTGGTTAAATATCATTTTACTATTCTGCCACTTGTTGAAATAAAAAATGTGCATTATTTTCTTCTATTTTGTAATTTAAATCTCAGAAAATCTGATAATCAAAAAATAGGCAATAGGTACTTCAGTGACCTTAACCCACATATTCTAATGTATCAACCTTGGCTATATAAGTGAATTTATCTTCCATTTTTTTGTGTTAATAACTATATTGGTGAATGTCTTTTTTCCTGTCTTCATAAAGCAGAGTAACTGTCTAAGTATAACATTGTGTATTCTCTGATTTTACATGTCTCTTCTTGCAAGGTAAGATGATCCATTACCCACATTTCTGGAAGGACCAAGACAAATCTCATGCCTAAACACAACCTTGCAGTAGGCATGGCTGAGCAATGCAGGGTAATAAAAGTAATGAGGCCATTGAAATCCTTTTAGCTTTGTGCTGATGCCTAGAAAGTGTCATTTATTTTGTAGTGCCTTTAATGGAGAGTTTTATTTTGTTTTGTTTTTAATTCTGCACAGTAAATGGTATTATTATCTTTTCTCACATTAAAAAACAAAGCTTTATATTTTTTTGATTCTTAGTGTGTTTATGATTTATCTATAGTTTTATTTTTCTTCATTTATATTGTTACTATTGTTACAAGAAACTTAAAGTCCCTTTTTGATACAGCTAAAATTAAAAAAAAAAAAATACAAAGAAAAAAGGCCACTTCTTATGACATTTATATGTATTCAAGATTGAAAACTCATCTCTTTCAACTCAGGGATGCCCCCTCCTTTGCAGCACATAATACAGACTCTCTAAATATAGGTGAATAATAAATGCACACCATTAATAATTAATAGGATTGTAACAAAACACAGTATCAGCATAATCCTCGAAGACATTGATGGGTACACATGGCCGCTTTACATAATGCCATGAAAGTCAGCGGTGCTCTCAGATATGGATTTGCCGTAGTAAATGAGTTTGTGTTACTGTATATATTTTGTTCTACATACCCAGTTATCAATAATCCTCTTCATGCCTCTCAAAGGGCAGCACAAGCAGGAAAAGAATAATTGCCACTTTTCATGGAGCCTGCTTATTGATGAGGTGGACACAAGTAATATTTTTAGCCTGCTGGCTGTCCATCTGTAAGCAGTTTCCTGGCGCTGGCACTACTCCTTTCTCTGGAAACTGTTATGGCTTTGTCTGCCCAAGGAAAATAATGAGATCCATCTATCAAGAAAAAAAATAATAAACGGTAAACCCTATACCTTCCAATTAATCTGTTTCCACCTCTGTTTACCCATGTGCATTCCACTAACTATCCATCATGTTAGATGTATGTAAAAAAGTGTATTTTTCAAAGGGTTGAATCCATTAACCCTTTTACTAACTGAATATATAGGCACCTCTTCCAGCTAAATCAGGGACTTGTAAAAATCAATCCTTTCAGAGTGCTCATAAACTCTCCCTCTGTCTTTCCCTCGTGTGCCCAGTGTTGATAAATCTTCAAAGCTTAATATGAACCAAGCAGGTTCTTCTCTTTCATCCCAACAAAATAAGTGGATCCTTCTCCTTAAATGAATCTTTGATTTCAGGGCCAGTATAACATTTTCAAAAATTGGTCTGGAATGACAACGTAAAGCAGATTCAATTTTTATTTTTTCTTTGTTAACACCAATTTTCTGGAAAATGATAACTGTGTATCAATAATCAACTGGCATCGTTTGTCTCCCTCTCCCTAAAAAAAGTGTATGTTTTACCAAATAAAAGGCACTAAAAAATGACTCAGGCAGTAATTTGTTCATAGGGTTTTGCTGACATTTATAAACTACTTCAGCTTTACTGCTGCCTTGTTGTTGGCAAGGAGCTTAAACAGTGAAAGTGGGTCTGGAATTAAATGCCCTCCTCCTTTTTTTATCCATGTGTACTATCAAAATAGACAGCCACTGTTAAATAAACACTTGTCAAATACTTTAAACCCATGAAGGATTGTGGCAAAGTACATCAAAAGCCCCCGATTCCAGAGCAACCCGTGCTCCAAGACTTCATTTGTAAAGTGAGTTGTTTGAAATACAGATCTCACATCCTCAAAAATGGCAGTAAAATTCATAGTTTAACCCACGAGGATTGTAAAGTATCAGAGTATCAGAGATTTAAGAAAATGCAGTGACTTGTCTGATTCTCATTTTGCCTGACACGATCTGTTACAGATAGGAGGAAAATGAGAGACAGAATTAGGGATTTGCTCACAAAACATTTGAGAAGAAAACAACTATTACCCTATTTGTTTTAAAAAGAGAAGCACAATGGAATTAAATAATTGGTGTGTATGGTTTTACCTAGAAAGCTAGTGCTTAGATGGAAAAGGTGTTTGAGGAATCCAAGGGCAACTCAAAATGAAGGTTTTAGTTCATACATGCAAGGTCTTATTCCACATAAAATGTGTTTAAACATGTCTCTGTAATCAGTAGATGACTGCAGACAAGTTCTCTTAGTTACACCCATGTCTAGCTTCTTTGATTGTACCTTTAAAAACTGATCCAATTTGAAACAATAGCTTACAAGGGGATCTGCTGGTCTGCTTGGAGAGTTTAATTAAATGCAGAGAGGCCAGCTCAGAAGGTGATGGTGATTGTTTTTGTAATTACTTAGGGGTAATTTTGATAGATTTATTTGAAGGATATAGGAGAATTATGGAGTTTATTATGGATAAGTTTTAAGAAAATTGAAGACTGCATTGATGAGGAGAAGGCCAGGAAAAATGCACAAAGAAAGTTCTTTTCATTACAACAATGCACCTGTTCATTTTTCAAGGGTACAAGGATTGTCCTATCAGAATTTCATTGGAAAACTTTAATCACCCTATATCTTGCCCCTTGAGACTTCTTTTTGTTCTCCAAACTCAATCACATTTTAAAGGAATACAATTTTGAGTTCCCTGAGGATGCCAAAACTTCCATTTTGACATGGTGTAAATTGAAAAGCAAAGAATTGTTCAGGGAAGGGTCAGGGAGAATGAAACAGTAGCTTCACACTTTGCAATTTTTGTTTAAGAGAAAGTTATTTGATTTTGTAGCAGTACTTTTTGACATACCTTCATATCATTTAAAAATGCTAAGAAAACTTCTGGGAATGTTGAGTGATTTTAGAGTTGAAAATACTGTTCTATGTAAATTACTTTTTTGTTGGCTTTTTTTTGATCCATAGGCAAGTAGCTCAATTATAATTATAATTTTATAGAAGATAGGGAAAATAGTACATGATAACAGAAAGCAAGAGAGTGTAATGAAGGAGGAAAGGGATTCTAAAACTGTACAAGATTTTGAAATAAGATAGGAGAGAAGGTTGCCATTGAGGACAATGAGAATGAAAAGGTATTTGAGATGCTTTAGCACTGTGGTGAACATGTGGATTCTACAGCCAGGCTTTTGCCATTTAGTAGATGAGACTTTGGTTAAGTTAGACACTTAGTGCCTGTTTCTGCCAGGCAAAACTCATACTATGTATGTCATAAGTATATTGTGAGGATTGTTGGCACATACTAAACCCTCAATAAATATTGGTTGTTATAATGCCACCATCTAATTTGTTAGCTAAGTGGAAGGTCAGCAATGTACAATTCAGTGGCCAATTATGTTTTAGGAAGTTGTCAAAAAATGAAATAGAACACATAAACCTCAATATTCTAAGCATTAATGCACTGAAATGGACTGGACTTGGCCTTTTTGACTGTGACAATCATATAGTTTACTATGCTGTGAATGACAAGTTGAAGAGGAATGGCGTCATGCCCACTAACCAAAAGAACATTTCAAGGTCTGTCTTGAAGTACAATGCTGTCTGTGAAAGGGTAATATCCATACTCCTACAAGGAAGACCAGTTAATACAACTATTATTAACATTTCTGCAACAATCACTAAAGCCTGTGATGTTGAAACTGAAGAATTCTAACAACTCTTCAATTTATAATTGATCAAACATGCAATCAAGATGTATTGATGATTACTGGTGATTGGAATACAAATTTTGACAGTCAAGAGGAAGGATTAGTCATTGGAAAATATGGCCTTGAATGATGCTGGAGACCATATGATAGAATTTTGCAAGACCAATGACTTGTTCATTGCAAATACCTTTTTAAACAACATAAAAGGCCATTATACACCTGGGCTTCACCAGAGGAAATATAGAGAAATCAAATTGAGTAGCTCTGTTGGAAGAGACAGTGGAAAAATTCCATATCACCAGCCAAAACAAGCCTAGGGAAGGACTGTGGAACAGCCCATCAATTGTGTATATGCAAATTCAGACTAAAGCTGAAGAAAATTAAGCAAATCAATAGGAGCCAAGATGTGACCTTGGACATACATTTGTTGCTCTCATTGTTAAGTACCGTTGAATCTGTTTTGACTTCTAGACAACCTGTTTCCAAGGGAGTAACTGGTGAATTTGAACCACTGACCTTGTGGTTCAAACAGACATTGTGGTCAATTGCTTATCCTACAGCACCACACCAGTATTCTTGAATTCAGAGATCATCTCAAAAGCAGATTTTATACATTAGACACTAATAATCAAAGCTCAGAAGAGTTGTGAGATGATATAAAAAATCATACAGTAAGAAAGTAAAAAGTCACTAAGAAGGCAAGAAAGAAAAAGGGAAGGAGGGAGGGAGAGAGGGAGGGACTCTGAAACTTGCTTTCCAGCGTAGAGACGCTAAAGCAAATGAACCGCAAGGTCAGCAGTTCGACACTACCAGCTGTTCCGCGGGAGAAAGATGAGGCTTTCTGCTCCCATAAAGATTTACAGCCTCGGAAACCCTGTACAGGGTCGCTATGAGTCGGAACTGACTCCACGGCACATAACATACCAAAGAGTAGCGTAGCGGTTACGAATCGGTCTGCACATCACAAGGTCAACAGTTCGAAACTACCAGCTGTTCTGTGGGAGGAAGATGAGGCTTTCTGCTCCCGTAAAGATTTACAGCCTCGGAAACCCTGCACAGGGTCGCTATGAGTCGCAACTAACTCCACGGCACATAACCTTCAACACCACCATACCAAAAAGAAAGGGTACATCCAACCGTTTCAGGAGATCGATATTTGTACCCATTTGAAAAAGAGGCGACCCAACAGAATGTGGAAATCCCCAGAGAGTATGATTAATATCACATGCAAGTAAAATTTTGGTAAAGGTAATTTATAAATGGCTGCAACCCTACATTGACAGGGAACTGCCAGAGATTGAAGCCAGATTTAGATGAGTACATGGAAAAGGGGTTGTCATTGTTGATGACGGATGGTTCTTAGCTGATAGCACAGACTACCAGAAAGATGTTTACCAGTGGTTCATTGAGTGTGCAAAGGCTTTTTTTCATTTTTGTACACCACCCTGCAGAATTTATTAGTCCCTGGGTACTGACACAGCTGGAAGTGTTTCAGGTGACACCACACACTACTTCCTGCCTCGATTTCTGTCCACAGACACATGCCTACTCCCTCATCCTGTCCCCCACCTCTTAATGCTTGAATCATTGTTTTGGACATTTGCTTTTCCCTCTGACTGTGGGGGAAAGTCAGGAATCCATCCCACCTCCCACACTGGCCAAATAAAAGTTCCTGCAAAGAGGCCATTTCCATTGCCCCTTTGAAATCTTGAAATAAATATCGGAAGAAATGGCATCGAGTGTGAATGTTGAGTGATGACACAGAGTGGGCCCCCACAGCCATGCAGGCGGGCGTGGCATCTCCAGGTGTAAAGGAGAATGTGAGGACATGTTTCTGTGGTGTGCTGGCTGAGTCCCACCTGGGGTTGCTAGCTGTCACCTTGAAGGCAATGCCCTCCTTCTGGCCTTTGCATTTGCATGTCTCAGCCACCACCTTGCTGGGGCATCTGGTGTTTTCAAAGAGGTGTCTGGGCAGGATGTGTCAGTGGTCAAACATGCACTGAAGGAAGGTTTGGCCGCCTGTATTGGACCTCAGGTCAACTGCAAAGCCAAAGGACTCATTGATGGTCAGGTAGGCGTTCACCATAAACATGAGGGTGTCGGCCACCTAGAACTCCTTAAAGACTTGACCACGCTTCCTGTTTAGGACACCGTAGATGCCTCCGATCACTTATTCTGGACACTGGATCTCTGCAAGGTAGATGGGCTCCATTAGGTGGAGCTGGGCAGCCAGTACACTGGTGTGGAGGCAGCACCGGGCTGTGGCCATGATCTTTGCGGTGAATGGCGTCCGTGTGCAAGGTCACATCATGGACATCGAAGTGCATGCCCCTCATGTTCTCCTCACACAGCACCCCCTCTTTGGTTTCCCAATGGAAGCTGGCCACCACGCTGTCCTAGATCTTGCTGAGGTACTACACTCCCTTAGAGATGTCGGTGAGAATGTTGGAGCAAGTACCATCAGTCCCAAAACACCAGATCTTGCAGGCTCCCGCCACATTCCACTCATACTTCTTCTCAATGCAGCAGGCCCTCTGCTCGAGCTCCTGGGGAGCCAACACTTCACCCTTGTCGATGTCCTCAGCCAGGTCATCAGGGAAGCGTCAGGCATTCATGTACAGATGGTTGTGCTTGTTGGGGGTCTTGGAGAAGCAGAGCACATTGGACTACTCGCTGACAGTCTCCCTGTAGGAGACCACTGGGTCCGATTACTTGATGCCGATGCAGGTGTGGTCCTCTTCCAGGTCTTTCAAGCAAATTTCCAGGTGTTTGGGTCAAACTCAAAAGAAGAATAATGTTTTGTGACATGTAAAAATTATATGAAATTCAATTCTTGCATCCATAAGTAAAACTCTCTTGGAACACAGCCACACTTATTCTTTACTTGTTGCCTATGACTGCCTTCTCATTACCAAGGCAGAGCTTAGTTGCCCAGATACAATCTGGCCTGCAAATCCTAAAACATTTGCTCACTATCTTTTTACAGAAAAAGAAATTTCACAGACCCGGGTCCAAGCCAAGACACATTTAAGAGCGAATAAGGACACTGCTAATGTGAAGCTGGAACAACAGACACAAACTTAGAATATCTTTGACAAGACCGTACTTATGGTCATCTTATTATATGCAATAGGAAATAATCATATTTGAATCATTGGTAGTAAAAAACATTGATGAAAAGAAGGAACATTATATGCAAATAATAATAATTAAGGTTAATTTATTAAAACAAAATCTTACCCTTGCTTTAAATCCTTCAACATTTCCAATTAAAAGTAAAGTATTAACCAAATTCCTGTCTGTGAGGCCTTATGTAAATTGGTCCCTATCTACATCTTGGGCACCTCAAATAGCTTTGTCCTTTGTTTACTATGCTCTAGTGACACTCACTTCTTAGTTCTAATAACGTAAAAAGCCTGTCCCTTTCTTGGGACTTTCACAATGCTCTCTGCCTGGGATGTGCATCCTCTAACTTTTGCAAAGCTTGTCTTTCATACCATTTAAAGCATACCCCTTATACCACACATCCTTCTCAAATATCAGCACCTCATTTTCTTATCTATGTAAAATATCGGAAATCATCTTATCTATTAGTTTTGTGTGCTCATCTCCTCATTAGAGCATGAGCTCCCGAAGAACAGATTTTTCCCCCCTTGCTTGTCTTTGTAGTTCCACTGCCGATAAGAGTGGGCCACAGAGTGGATACTCAGTGTGTATGAATGCATCCTTCTGACTCTCATGTGTCATTGATGTTCCTTCTGTGCTAACTGCTTAAGTGCTTCCTTCTCTGCACTGTTCTTATCCAAACTTCTGGCTGGTTTCTGTCTCTGGACCATCATTTTCTCTTTCACAAGTCTCTCTTTTCTATTTGTATTATCTGTGTATAGAGTATCCCTTTGGGGTTTGTTTGTTTGATTCTCCCATTTTCATATTCCGCTTACTGCGTTTATAGTGTATATACTTTTTTTTAACTGTTTTATTATGAATTATGTGATAGTTTACATGGGAGAACATTAGCTTTACATACATCCTATATCGTTACATTGCCATGGTTACAATCCCCTCCATGCATCATTAACCAACCAAAGGGTATACCCTGCAAGCCTGCCCTCCTCCCCACCCCCACCACCGGTCGTCAGCACACAGCCCTTCTCCTACTCTG
>NW_006408531.1:33144705-33157431 GCF_000296735.1 Chrysochloris asiatica | reverse complement strand
GTTTCTAATGTATGTTATATGTGTCTTCTCCCTCTTTTCTTTTGTTAGGTTTGCTAATGGTTTGTCAATTTTATTAATCCTTTCAAAGAACAAGTTTCTTGTCCTGTTGATTCTTTGTATAGTTTTCTATCTCATTTATTTCTGCTCTAATCTTTATTATTTCTTTTCTTTTTGTGTCTTTAAGTTATCTCTGTTGGTCAGTTTATAATTTTTGGAGATGCTGTGTTAATGTGTTAATTTTGGTTCTTCCTTTTTGATTCTAAAGTATGAGATTTCTTAATTCTGCTTCACGTTCCACTAGGTATTAGCCTTCAAACTTCTAAAAACATTCTTAGATATGTGGTTCACAGTTTTGGAGCTCTGCCCTGAACCCGCTTCACCTGGTATTCTGTGGTATTTCTGATGGAAAACTTCCCTGTACCTCTACCCTATATGCCATTAAGCCCCGCCTATATAGTGTATAGACATTTTGCGTTCTTTTCTATCATGTTACTTACTGAGCAGGGGCTATGTTTATTCATCATAATCTCAAGAATCAAGAAGAGCTAACACCTTGCTAATCAAATAGCTTCTATTTATCTTAATGTTGCATTGTTTTTAATATTTTGGCCTGCAGAAGTTTCCAAGGTTAAAATGTAAAGTACTTTTGGTAGACTATTCCTGTTGTGGTGTTGTGGGTTAGTGCGCTGTACTGCAAGTTTGGTTTGAACCACAAGGTTGGTGGTTCAAGCTCACCAGCTACTCCTTGGAAACACTACACAGGTTTTCTATGGGTCGGAACTGACTCAACAGTACTTGATAACAACAACAACATACTTTTTTGCTTTTGTTAAATCTCTTATTGTACAATAACATTTACAGGGGAGAACATCAGTTTTGCACTTATCCTATCATATTTCGTATCACTACAATGATTATAGTCCCCTCCATGTATCACCATTGAGTGGTATTTGCATATATTCCCTCTGGGTTTTTTTGTTTTTTTGTTTGTTTGTTTTTAATTTTGTTTTTGATGTACTCAAAAACACTCAGAAATATATAATCATTTAAACAACCCAAGGACATATTCTGCAAGTCTGCCTCCTGGCTGCCAACACACAGCCTTTATCCTTCCAAGAGTCTGGAGTGCTCAGCTGCTCTATCTCTTGACATCATCATCTTTGCCTCAATCTCTGGTGTTGATGCTTCTTTGGATAGGGTCCCACGTTCTGCTCATGTTCTTCTCCCTTGAGGGTCCTAGGGTTCTCTGTCCCTGGAATGTAAGATTAACTACTCCTCCCTTTATATTACAAATTTTCTACTGTTACAGTTGTGACATCACAATGAACCATGATAACAATTACTCACAATTGAATCATAAGAATCTTACGCCCATATACGTTCACCAGACCCTTATAGACAAGATGAAAACGATTCAGTGGGGTGTCTACCTTCCCCCACACTCGGAAAGTAAACTCCATCTTGAAACATACCTTTGAAACTGTCTTTTCTTATATCTAACACAGCATTGGACATGGCACATGCTCCAGAAATATACTAGAATGAAGAGTGTCATTAAAAGACTTTACTTTCTAAGGTAATAAAATTAGTATCAAGAAGACTATCAACATATAGCTGATAATATTAAAGTTGTTGTTGATTTTAGAGACTGCACTTGATCCTGCCACATCTACTCCCATGTAGTTGTTAGGTGCCATCAAGTTGGTACTGACTCATAGAAACCCTATGCACATCAGAACAAAACACTTCCCGATCCTGGGCCAACCTTACTACTATTGCCACACCTGAGTCCATTGATGCTGCCACCTGGCCAATCCATCTCGTTGGGGGTCTTCCTCTTTTCATTTTCAGCAAGCAAGGGTGTATCATCTGCATATTGTAGGTAGTTAATGAGTCTTCCTCCAATCCTGATGCCAGTTTTTCTTCATGTACCCCAGATTCTCAGATTATTTGCTCAGCATACAGGTTGAATAAGTATGGTGAAAGACCGCAACCTTGTTGCACACCTTTCTTAATTTTAACCCATTCAGTGTTCCCATGTTCTGTTCGAACAACTGCTTCTTGGTCCAGGTACAGATTACTCATGAGGACAATTAATGGCATTTAGACCATGTCTGATTTCAGTTTCACAAGCAATAAAAAGAATCAAAGTAAAAATCAGCTCAAGGCTGATTCCTATGACATACATTTCAGTTTCTTTTCTCTATTCTGATACCACCATCCCTCCCATGACACTCTACTTCTCTGTTGGATTCAGTAATCCATTGCAGTGGCCACAGAGAACTCACAGATAATACTCATGATTGTGGGGCTTATTAGGATCAGAAACAACTCAGGATTCAGCAGTTCTTCAACCAAGAGTGCTTCTTCTCAGAGTTACTGCAAGCATACCACTCTTGTCCTCAGCCATTTAGCCACAAAACATCTTGAACTCTGTCTTGTTTGTGCAAGTCTTACAAAACTCCTTTAGCCTCCTTTAGCCCTGTGAATAAATGCCCAAAGAACAGTGCATTCTGCAAACCAGCCTCCTGTCGGAAGCCACTCAATCAGTGGACCCGGAAGCCCATTGCTCTGTCTCCTAGTGCTTCAACGTCTGCTGCCAACTCTCTGGGCAGCGATTTCAGGGTCCAAAAAAACACATTCCACTAAGGGATTTTCTTTCTTTTTTGTAGTGAGATTCCTATTCCTGCTTCTAAGATGGCTCATTTTAAACCCAGAAGAATGACAAAACCAAGAAGCCCCCATCTTAAAGTTCTGAACACCCCATTTGCATTGTTTTACCCAATTATTTGGTAGGAGTTACCAAGACTGGAACCATATCAAGAAAATTCATTGTACTACACTACCACAGGTTTATCTTACGTGCATTCTTATTAAGCTGGGATTCTGCATGAAAGCCAGTCTCCTATCACATGAACTTATGTGCACTGGTTCCAGCCATCCATTGTGGAGCTTGAGAAAGGGCAAAGAGGAGGAAAAAGCCTCTTCTGCTTACTACTCATCCCATCCTTGCCCTCCTGGGATTGAAGTTAAATGGAAAGGATAGAAGAGGCAGAAAGAAATTCAATTAGAAAGAGGGAAGTCTCCTCTAACCCTCATGAAGACAACAATTTGTGCTTCTAGAAAGAAATGGGGCATTTCACCTTAAGGTAACTTGTATAAGAAAAAGTACGCCTTCTGTGGTTGCCCATATTTTTGTTGTTGTTGTTTTTAAGTGCCGCACAGTCGGTTCCAAGTCACAGTGACCCTGTGTAGGGTTTCTGACGAGCAGCTGGTGGGTTTGAACCACCCACCTTGCACCTTCCAGTGCTTATCCTACAGTGCTACACCAGGACTTTGGGTTACCATATTGTTTCCTACAAATTCAATGCCCAGAGCTGTGATGGTGGTGGTAGTGGTGTGCTGTGGAGTTGGTTCCAACTCATAGTGACCCTGCATAGAGTTAAACCCTTAACAGGAGTAGAAAACTTCATCTTTCTGTTACAGAATGGTTTGTAGTTTTGAACTGCTGGCCTTGAGATTAGTATCCCAAATTATAACCATTATGTTACCAGACATGAAAGAATTTCTACCATTACTTTCTTGATTATTTACTTTAGTAAAGGTTAGCAATTGATGTAGGTAAAAATTAAAGTAAATTTCATTTTTCAATTTAAACATGAAATTCTTCAAAGCATAGATTTGAAAAAAAAAATATGTAATTGAATAATAGAGGTATTAGAAAGTATGCAACACAAGATTTTCTCTGGGATGTTGTCAAATGCTTTGGCATGAAAATATTCATCCTCTAAAAATGAAATGCCATCCAGCAATGGAAAAAATACCACAAATACGCTGAGAAATATTGGTTGAAAAAAAAAACAAAACATTGCTATAATGGCAAATAAAATGTGTCTCTTTTATTGTAAGCACATAGTTTTTAAAAGAAGACTTTCAGCATATGTAACATGTTGAAAATAAAAGTTCATGTGGTTTGATAAAAGAGCTCCAATCTTTGAGAGATAGTAAATAATACAATATCTAAGAAATTGCTTTAAATATTTATTTCTTGCATTGGTTAAGATTGTTATAAAATCGCACCACATCTTGTTGTTGTTGTTGTTAGGTGCCATCTAGTCGGTACCAACTCATAGCTTCCCTATGCACAGCAGAACGAAACACTGCCTTATCTTAAGCCAACCTCACTATTGTTGCCCAGCTTGAGTCCATCGATGCTGCCACCTGGCCAATCCATCTCATTGGGGGTCTTCCTCTTTATCTCTGGCCCTCCGCCCTACCCAGCATGATATCCTTCTCCAGCGACTGGCCCCTCCTGACAATATGTCCAAAGTATGAGAGATGAAGTTTGGCCATCTTGGCTTCCAAAGATCACTCTGGCTGCACTTCTTCCAACACTAAACTGTTGGTTCTTTTAGCAGCCCATGGCACTTTCAATATTCTCCTCCAACACCGTAACTCAAATTTGTCAATTCTTCTATGATCTTCCTTATTTACTGTCAAGCTTTCACATGCATATGAGGTTATGGAAAATACAATGGCTTGGGTCAGGCGCACCTTAGTCCTCAAGCTGACATTCCTTTGCTCTTCTGCACTTTAAAAAGGTCTTGTGCAGCAGATTTGCCTAATGCAATACATCGTTTGATTGCTTGACTGCTGCTTCTGTGAGTGTTGATAGTTGATCCAAGAAGAATGAAGTCCTGGATAACTTCAATTTTTTCTCCATTGATAAGAATGTTGTTTATTGGTCCACTGGTGAGGATTTTTGTTTTCTTGAAATTGAGATGTAATCCATACCAAAGGCTGTGCTCTTTGATCTTCATCAGTAAATGTTTTAAATCCTCTTCACTTTCAGCAAGCAAGGTTGTATTAATCTGCATATCACAGGTTGTTAATGAGTCTTCCTCCAATCCAGATGCCACCTTTTTTCTTCATAGAACCCAGCTTCTCAGATTATTTGCTCAGCATACAGGTTGAATAAGTATGGTGAAAGAATACTACCCTTTTTTTCACATACTTTTCTTAATTTTAAACCATTCAGTGTTCCCATGTTCTGTTGGAACCACATTTTAGGTATTACAAAAGTAAGTCTGAATAACTTATGTTTCTTGAAGCCAAGCTGAAATCCAACTCCCAATTACATGCTAAAGATAGGAAAAAATATTCTCAATACAGTGGCATAGTTGTTTATAAATAATATAAATGAACGGCCCTTAAATAGTTTAGAATGTCATTGCATAATTTATTTTTATTAACCTGCACAGCTATTTCATGGAAAAGGTAAAAGAAAGTTAGTTTAAAACAATTTATTTAAAATTATTCAAATTCTTTTTCTCTCTCTCTAAAATTAGACAATGCATGTTATTCTGTAGTGGGATTACATTAATTGAGATGCAACTGAAGCAACAGAATCTTTCTTTATTAGGGTATGTTTTATTAAAAGTAGACAAATCTGGTATAGAAAAGTATGTGGAGAATAATTAAAATATATTCCATTCTATCCTACTCTTTTTATCCATTCATATTTTAGTAGTTTTTTTTTTTTTCCCTAAAAAAGGTAATTTGAATATTAGGGGATGAAATACTGATGAGTACTGTCTAAAAACCTTTCATATTGCTCACACCACTTAACAATCTTAGACATGAAAGCCATCAGGTAATAGGAGATCAGTTATAAAAATCTCAGAAATGGTTTTTACCTTTTACAGATAATAATCATTAATTTAAAACAAAACAAAGGTCATAGCTGTAGTTAGTCACATCCTTAAAAATGTTGTTGTTGTTAAGTACTCGTATCAGTTCTGACGCATAGAGACAAAGTTTCTGTGGCTTTTTAAATTTTCGCAGGAGCAGAAAGCCTCATCTTTCTCCTGCCTAGCAGTTGGTGGGCTCACAATGAAATATATTTTCTGTTTGTTTATTAGAATTAAGTTAACTAGAGACAAGGGGGGTAGAATTTGTATGTATTTCAGTACACATATAAACTAGAAACGTATGCAAAGAAAGACCAACAAATCAACTACAAATTTATAATACTGCCAACTAAATATGAGGGAACTTTAAAAAAGTTCATGGGAAAGAAGAATGAAAAGATAATGGAAGGTTTTTTTGTTTTTTGGGGTTTTTTTCCATAAATGTTTTGAAGCCTTCTTGTACAACCATCTTTTCTAATTTTTAAACAGTTCCTTCTACTCTGATACTCAAGTAACATCATTCATTATGTGGTTGTTAGTTGCCTTCAAGTCAGTTTTCAACTAATGACAACCTCATATGTATTATAGTAGATATGTGCTCTGTAAGGTTTTCATCATTGTTGGTGTTATGTGCCATTGACTCAGTTCTGACTCTTAGTGACATTATGCCGAAACACTGCCCAGCCCTGCACCTTCTTCATGATAGTTGTTAAGCTAGAGCCCATTTCTACTTCCACTGTGTAAGTCCATCTCATTGGGGTCTTAATCTTTTTGGGTGAACCTCCACTTTACCAAGCATGATGTCCTTCTCCAGGGAATGGTCACTCCTGATAATATGTCCAAAGTATGAGAGATGAAGTCTGGCCATCCTGGCTTCTAAGGAACCTTCTGGCTGTACTTCTACCAACACAGATCTGTTTTTTTGTTTTTTAAGTCCATGGTACTTTTAATATTCTCCTCCAACACCATAATTCAAGTGCATCAATTTTTCTATGGTCTTCCTAATTCATTGTCCAACTACATGCAGATGAGATTATTGAAAATACCATGGCTAAGGTCAGACATACCTTAATCCTCAAAGTGGCATTTTAGCTCTTGAACACTTTAAAGACGTCTTGTGCAGCAGATTTGCCAGACCACTGACATGCCAGTTTATTGTAGTGTGGTGGCTTGCATGTGGCTGTGATGCTGGAAGCTATTTCACCTGTACTTTAATTACCAGTGGGGTTACCATGGTGGACTGATTTCAGCAAAGCTTCCAGATTAAGACAGAGTAGGAAAGAGAGGTGGACAACGTCTGAATGTCTAGCCACTGAAAACCTCATGAACAACAGTCGGACATTGTTTTAATCATTGTTGTTGTCAAGTTCCGTCGAATTGGTTCCGACCCATAGCAACCCTGTGTAGGTTTTCTGAGGAGTGGCTGGTGGGTTTGAACTGCTGACCTTGAAGCCCAAACTGACCTTGCAGTCCAACACATTATCCTGCAGTGCCACATCACAGAGATATGCAAATGTAAGTAAAAATATAAGCATAGACATTTATGTGCAATTTGCTAATCCTTGTTTTTATTGAAGATCATGGCATAAACTATTTTCCATATAGTATATGGTCTTTAAAATCAAGCCAACACTATTAGTACCAGTATATCTTTCTAATGGGTAAAATACTATTCATTGTTTTGTAATCACCCAAATGTAGAGCATTCCTTTTCACTTGAATTATACTGGACTTATAAATATTGTGACAGCAAGTATGTGTCTTTATATGTGTTTATTTCTCCAAAATGTGAATTTTCTTTAATATAGATTCCCTTGAATGGTTTACTATTAGTAATCACTCCTATGAGTTTTGATGCATAAATATTCCAATCTGGATTGCAAAAGAATTTTTACCTTTTTTACATTAGTCTTAGCAGTGTGTGAGAATAAGGAATTACTCTGTTCTTCCCAAGTGCCTTTACATGAATTAATACACAGATGATCACAAAACTCTGAAAGAAAGATAGTATCATTATCTCTATTATATGCAAAGAAGTACAGCATTTGAATTTGAAAAAAAGAAGAAATTGAACTCCAGAGAAGTTAAGTAAGTTGCTGAAGAACACACAGTAAATGAGTGATAATGAGAACACTGGTTTCCATGTGTGTTTTTTCTTTAGTATGGTTGTTGTTATTAGGTGGCCTCAAGTCAGTTCCAAATCTCATCAATTCTATCTATATATAACAGAACAAAGTAATTGTTATGTGTGAGTCTCCATTCTTACAGCAGTTGCACCTGCCCATCCTGGTGAGGTCTCCCTCTTTTTCACTAGTGGTTATGAATGGGGCTGCTAACCTCAAGGTCGGCAGTTCAGAACTACCAGCTGTTCCGCAGGAGAAAGATGGGGCTTTCTGCTCCTGTAAATATTTACAGCCTCGGAAACCCTGTGCAGGGTCACTCTGAGTCAGAACCGACTCCATGGTAATTAACAACAGCAACAATATACTTTATTAAGCTTGATGTCCTTTTCCAGGGACTTGACCTTCCTGATAATACCTCCAAAGTATGTGTGAGGAAGAGTTGCCATTTCTCGTTTTAAGGATCATTCTGACTGTACTTTTTCTAAAACAGTTTTGTTCTTTTGGAAGTCCATGGTATTTTTAATATTCTTCTTCATCACCAGAATTCTAATGCGTCAATTCTTCTATGGTCTTCTAGCTTTCACAAACATATGAAGCGACTTGGGTCAGGCACACCTTAGTCCTCAAAGTGACATCTTTGCTGTTTAACACTTTCAGGTGGTCTTTTGTAGTAGATTTGCCCTCATGTAATACATCATTTGATTTCTTGACTGCTTCTTCCATGAGTATTGATTGAGGATTCAAGTAGTATCAAATCCTTGACAACTTAAATCTTTTCTCCATTTATCATGATGTTGTCTATTAGTTCAGTTGTGAGAATTTTTGTTTTCTTTACATTGAGTTGTAATCCATACTGAAAACTGTATTCTTTTTTCATTTCTTCCCACTTCCTTGATAGCCATTAGTACCATTTGATTTCCACATGTTTGCATATTCTAAATATCTCATGTATATGGGATCAGTAAAATCCATCTGTTTTTGACTATCTCATTTCACTCAGTTAAATGAATCCATCTATGTTATGACATATATCAGGACTTTAATTCTTTTTATGACTGCATCAATTCTTCTCTGGTTTTCTACCTTTCACAAGCATGTGAAGTGATTGAAAATACCCTGGCTTGGATCAGGTCATTGTATGTATGTATATATCAATATTTGTTTATCCATTCCTCTGTTGATGAAAATGTAAGTTGTTGCCATGTTTGTTTGTTTGTTTGTTTTTATGGTTGTTGTGAATAATATACTGCAGTAAACACTGGTGTGCATGTTTCTATTTATTTGTGCTTTCAGTTCTTTTAGATATCTAATCCAAGTAGTGGAATTGCTGGATTTTATAGTAGTTTTGTGTTTAAGTTTTTGAGGAATTCTCGCTTGGTCCAGATGTCAAATGTCACATTTTAGTAACAAAAGAGTGATTTTTTTAAAATTCCAGCATAATTTGATATTCTGCACTTTACTAGTCCCTGGTGAGGTATATTGGAGATTTTGTTATCTAGTTTTAACTAATCTTGCTCTCTGCACTGGCCTAAAAAATATTCCTCTAAAGAAAGTGCAGATTGAAGATTATATGAAAAAAGCAAGTACAAGCAAATGCCAAAAAAGAAACAGAGCTGGTAGGAGTTACTTTTCAGCCAGAATGTGTGGTAGAAATTATGACTAGCAAATCATGTCTGGCATCCTGGTGTGGCAATGTAGGATAAGGACTTGACCACTAATTATGTTTAAACCATGAAGTCAGCATTCAAACCCACCGGATTGGAAACCCTATAGAGGGTAGCTGTGGGTTGGAATAGACTTGACAGCACTTAACAACAGCAGTCATCTCTGGTATGACATTCATTAAAATAATTCCTCATCATTGCTGTACCATATCCCTTTCTCACCAATAACAGATGATATTAATTCTCATCTTATTTTCCTTTTTTAAAACAATTGCCCTCCTAGTGATGGTGGTTCAAATTCATCATTCACTTCTCAGAAATTCTACACAGGGTCGCTATGTGTTGGAATCGTCTCACCGGCACTTAACGACAACAACGTCCCTCATACTTTGGACATATGAAGTCCTAGAGAAGGACATCGTGCTTGGTAAACTTGTTGTTACCGTTAGTGCCATCGAGTCTATTCCGACCCATAACAACTCTGTATAGGGTTTTTGGAGGAGGAGCAGCTGGTGAGCTTGAACCAGTGACGATGCAGTTCAATCTGACTTTGCAGTCTAGTTCATTAACTCACAGTGCCACACCAGAACTGGTAAAGTGTAGTGTCCAAGGAAAAGAAGACCCCCCAATGAGATAGATTGGCATGGTGGTAACAACAATATGCTTCATTGTAACAATTATTGTGAGGAGGGTGCAGGACCAGCCGATGGTACATTCTGTTGTGCACAGGGTAGCTATGAGTTAGAAGCGACTCAATGGCAGCTAACACCCACAACAATTATGAGGACTAACGTTGAGCATCTTCTCATAATCTTTCTAGATGAAAAGATCGATAAATGATGGAGACCATGGAATACATATGTACTGTTTAAACATGTGATCTTCATATGTTTAAGCACTATATATGTTGTTATATGCCGTGGAGTCAGTTCTGACTTATAGTGACATACAGGGTTTCTGAGGCTGTAAATCTTTACAGGAGCAAAAATCCTCATCTTTCTCATGCAAAACAGCTAGTAGTTTTGAACTGGTGACCCTGAGGTTAGCAGCCTGATTCGTAACCACTATGCTACCCGAGCTCCTTAAACACTATATATAAACACTATATATGTTCTATTCTTTGTGTATAATAGAGATAAAAATACTCTCTACCTTTCATATTGCTGTGAGAATCCATGTGTTATCATGTAAATGCTCATTCACATAAGTGGTGATTATTTATGATTTCCAGCTGTTCCGCGGGAGAAAGATGAGGCTTTCTGTTCCCATAAAGATTTACAGCCTCAGAAACCCTGTACAGGGTCGCTATGAGTTGGAACTGACTCCACGGCACTTAACAACAACAACAACAACATCTTATTCATGAGCTTTATGTGGATGTTTTATTTCATTAGTGTAAACACATGGTCTTCAATGTATATGATTGGGTCACAGAATTACTTGAATGTTTTAGGGGTCCAGGGTGAAGTCAAGGTCTTTAAATAAGATTAAGAAGATGCCACTATTCATGCCAAACAGTGGAGAAGAGGTAGAGGTACAGATAAATCACAGGAGGAATGAGATCTCCATGCACCAGCATTCCTTGGACATTTCATATGTCTAGGTTTTAGTCCAGTATTTAGGCATTATATATTTGATCTTGACAGACTTTAAGAATTAGTTTTACATAGGCAAAATGGAGCCAATAATTTAATTATATAAGTAAATTGTGTGCTGCCGGTTTGAATGGACACCAAATGCTCAACCCTTGATCAGTCTTCACACCTCCAAGGATTACACATAACTTTGGGGATATCATTTTGCTATTGTGTTTCATTTTCCTCACCTGCAAAACAGTAATAATAATCTTTCCTACTTCACAGTGTTGTTATGAGGGTAACATTCAATATGTTACTCTATGTAAGAATGATTGGAAATGTGCTATTTACATAGTAAATAATAAATGTCTGATGTTAGTTTTATCATTTTAGTATTAGTCACTAATATCTTAAACAGTTTCCATATTTACAACTTTGGAGGAAAAGCCCTCTCTTTTAACTGGTCTGTTTGTCTCGCTCTCGTTTTCTCTCTCAGTTTGTATCAGATGGTATGCGTGATAGTGTACCTATGATTTCAGATCTTCACATTAGATTATCTGCCTGCTTTTAATCAATTAGCTATCCCCATACAGGCTTGCTATGTGGTAGAATCTACTCGATGGCACTTAGCAACAATAACCATCCTGGTTTTAATATGGAGGTTTTATCTATGTCTTCAGTACCTAATAGTCTCTAGTTTTTCTTTCCAGTGAAATAAAGTGAGAGTTTTGCAAAGTGGCCATGACAATCCTACAGACTTACTTTTCATATTTTTATAGTCTGATCTCCCTTGCACACTTTTAGTTAATTGTCACACGAAGTGCAACCTTTCTTTTTTTTTTTTTCTCCAAAAGGTTCTTGTTGTTGTTAAGTACCGTTGAGTTAGTTCCGATCCATAACGTCCCTACATAGGGTTTCTTAGAAGCAGCTGGTGAGCTTGAACCACTAATGTTGCAATTCAAACCAACTTTGCAGTCTAGCACATTAACCCTCAGCGTCACACAGGACTCCAAAAGGTAGGAAACGGTATTTCCTTCAGTTTTCTAATCTTTTATCCCACCTGCATTTTCTTTTCTTTCTCATCACTTATCATCATTCCTATCAGGGACACACACACTACTTGCACTCAGAAACTGAAAGTCTCCAAGTGAATTCCACTTTTGTTTACTGAGCTCTCTAACTGACTTGCCAGATACAACATAGTGTATGTCAGCCATCCTGCCCTCATGCTGGCCTGCTAATTTCTAAGCCTATTTACTCCACAGCCCATGCTTTGTTTCTCTTTCTCTCTCTCAATTGTTATGTTATACCTGCTACTGCTGCTGCTTCATACCATTGAGCTGATTCCAACTCAGAGATGCCCTGTATAGAGTTTCCGAGGCTGTGTGTGGGCACTGTAGGATAAACACTGGACCACAAGTCGGTGCTTCCAACTCAACAGCTGCTCCTCGGAAACCTATACAGGTTCTCTGTGAGTTGCTACTAACTTGATGGCACTTAACAGGAGTAACAACAAAAACCTTTAAGGAAGCACAAAGTCTCATCTTTCTCCCATGGAGAGGCAAGTGGATTCGAATAGTTGACCTTGCAGTTAGTATAGCAGCCCAATGTGTAACCCACTATGCTACTAGTTGTTGTTTTTGTTAGGTGCCATCGGGTCAGTACTGACCAA